>NC_074692.1:50537729-50567729 GCF_029448725.1 Salvelinus fontinalis
ACTTCTGGGAGTCTCTGTCCTGTACTGTGTGTACCTTCACTTTCCTTCATGTAGGATTTTATTAAATATGTCATATTATTAAGCAACTCATAGTTGAGGGGATTTCTGGAAAAAACCTGGGAGTTTTGGAAATGTTATCAGAAATACTACGTCCATATATGTGAATATGTGCTGCTGTCCCCTCTGGTGTTAAACAGTGCCTTGTCTCCACTGTGGTCCGAGGTGACAGGGCACAGATGTCTTCCATTCAATCTGCCAATCCACATCACAGTCTGAGCCTGGGTCAATGTGGAGCTGTTGTCTGGTGAGTAGGGTTAGGGCTTGTTTCTGGACCCTGGTTGGGTTGATGTGTCTCTGGTTGGGTGGATGTGTCCCTGGTTGGTGGATGTGTCCCTGGTTGGTGGATGTGTCCCTGGTTGGTGGATGTGTCTCTGGTGGGGTGGATGTGTCCCTGGTTGGGTGGATGTGTCCCTGGTTGGTGGATGTGTCTCTGGTGGGGTAGATCTGTCTCTGGTGGGGTTGATGTGTCCCTGGTTGGGGTGATGTGTCTCTGGTTGGTGGATGTGTCCCTGGTTTGTAGGATGTGTCCCTGGGTTGGTGGATGTGTCCCTGGTGGGTGGATGTGTCCCTGGGTTGGTGGATGTGTCTTTGGTTGGGTGGATGTGTCCCTGGGTTGGTGGATGTGTCCCTGTTTGGTGGATGTGTCTTTGGTTGGGTGGATGTGTCCCTGGTTGGGTGGATGTGTCCCTGGTTGGGTGGATGTGTCCCTGGTTGGGTGGATGTGTCCCTGGTTTGGAGGATGTGTCCCTGGTTGGGTGGATGTGTCCCTGGTTTGGAGGATGTGTCTCTGGTTGGGTGGATGTGTCCCTGGTTGGGTGGATGTGTCCCTGGTTGGTGGATGTGTCTTTGGTTGGGTGGATGTGTCCCTGGTTGGTGGATGTGTCCCTGGATGGGTGGATGTGTCCCTGGTTTGGAGGATGTGTCCCTGGTTGGGTGGATGTGTCCCTGGTTGGTGGATGTGTCCCTGGATGGGTGGATGTGTCCCTGGTTTGGAGGATGTGTCCCTGGTTGGGTTGATGTGTCCCTGGTTGGGTGGATGTGTGCTGGTTGGTATGGATGTGTCCCTGTTT
Organism: Salvelinus fontinalis; assembly: GCF_029448725.1. Lineage (NCBI taxonomy): Eukaryota > Metazoa > Chordata > Actinopteri > Salmoniformes > Salmonidae > Salvelinus > Salvelinus fontinalis. The sequence goes on from NC_074692.1 coordinate 50,538,860, forward strand.
GGTGGATGTGTCCCTGGTTGGGTGGATGTGTCCCTGGTTGGGTGGATGTGTCCCTGGTTGGGTGGATGTCTGCTCTAAAGTGTGTATTCTGGTTGGGTGGATGTGTCCTTGGTTGGGTGGATGTCTGCTCTAAGTGTGTATTCTGGTTGGGTGGATGTGTCCTTGGTTGGTGGATGTGTCCCTGGTTGGTGGATGTGTCCCTGGTTGGGTGGATGTCTGCTCTAAAGTGTGTATTCTGGTTGGGTGGATGTGTCCTTGGTTGGTGGATGTGTCCCTGGTTGGTGGATGTGTCCCTGGTTGGGTGGATGTGTCCCTGGTTGGGTGGATGTCTGCTCTAAAGTGTGTATTCTGGTTGGGTGGATGTGTCCTTGGTTGGTGGATGTGTCCCTGGTTGGGTGGATGTGTCCCTAGTTGGGTGGATATCTGCTCTAAAGTGTGTATTCTGGTGGGGTAGATATCTACTCTAAAGTGTGTGTTCTGGTAGGTAGATATCTACTCTAAAGTGTGTGTTCTGGTTGGGTAGATATCTACTCTAAAGTGTGTGTTCTGGTAGGTAGATATCTACTCTAAAGTGTGTGTTCTGGTAGGTATATATCTACTCTAAAGTGTGTGTTCTGGTAGGTAGATATCTACTCTAAAGTGTGTGTCCCTGGTTGGGTAGATATCTACTCTAAAGTGTGTGTTCTGGTAGGTAGATATCTACTCTAAAGTGTGTGTTCTGGTAGGTAGATATCTACTCTAAAGTGTGTGTTCTGGTGGGGTAGATATCTACTCTAAAGTGTGTGTTCTGGTAGGTATATATCTACTCTAAAGTGTGTGTTCTGGTGGGGTAGATATCTACTCTAAAGTGTGTGTTCTGGTAGGTAGATATCTACTCTAAAGTGTGTGTTCTGGTAGGTATATATCTACTCTAAAGTGTGTGTTCTGGTGGGGTAGATATCTACTCTAAAGTGTGTGTTCTGGTGGGGTAGATATCTACTCTAAAGTGTGTGTTCTGGTGGGGTAGATATCTACTCTAAAGTGTGTGTTCTGGTAGGTATATATCTACTCTAAAGTGTGTGTTCTGGTTGGGTAGATATCTACTCTAAAGTGTGTGTTCTGGTAGGTAGATATCTACTCTAAAGTGTGTATTCTGGTGGGGTATATATCTACTCTAAAGTGTGTATTCTGGTGGGGTATATATCTACTCTAAAGTGTGTGTTCTGGTTGGGTAGATGTGTGCGAATAAAGACTGTTGTGCTTCTCACTGCTCCATCCAGACACAGGCACCTCTAAGCCCATGGATTACTGTGGTATGAGGAGCCGTGTCTCTGGTCTTCCTCTGGTCTTCCTGGTGGCCAACAGAAAGAATGTAGGCTATCTTCCATGTCTCCTTCAAACTCATATGAACAATGGTTTAGGACAGGGTTTCCCCAATAGGTGGCCTGCGAGCCAAATCCGCCCATCAGGTGATTTTATCTGGCACCATGTAAAATCACCAGGAAATTAGTACAAAGGGATTTTAATATGGGACATATGTTCGCAAGTGTTCCCATGCGTAAATAGAGAGTCACGTGTGGATCGTATCTTAGTGTTATCAAGATTTGAAATAATTTTGTTTTGGCAAATACTATATCTTTGAGATTTGTTGCTGTAAATTTTTTGTTTACAAATGATTTATAACTATCCCACTGGGCACAGATGTCAGTTCAGAATCTATTTGTGATTTTCATTTGGTTGAGTTGTCAACTGATGTGAATTCAATGTGAAATCCCTCCAAAATACTAAATTCCCTTACAGTAACCAGGTATAGTACATGTTGGATAAAACGTCACACGATTGGCCTGATGGAAACAGGAAATTTATCAGTAAACTTTACAAATGTCGACAAAACAAAATAAGTTGAGATTTTTGTGTCGGTAAAATGAATTATGTGAGAAATGGCGGGGGAAACGGCTTTATGCGCAAATCTTGTTGTAATAACCACATCATATCGAAGTAAACTTGGAGTCACGATATTGTGTGGTCCTCCCACTACGACTCAGGAAACCATGCAGTTTATTAGACTACAGATCTGTTGTGAGGTCCTCCCACTACGACTCAGGAAACCATACAGTTTATTAGACTACAGATCTGTTGTGTGGTCCTCCCACTACGACTCAGGAAACCATGCAGTTTATTAGACTACAGATCTGTTGTGTGGTCCTCCCACTACGACTCAGGAAACCATGCCGTTTATTAGGCTACAGATCTGTTGTGAGGTCCTCCCACTACGACTCAGGAAACCATACAGTTTATTAGACTACAGATCTGTTGTGAGGTCCTCCCACTACGACTCAGGAAACCATATAGTTTATTAGACTACAGATCTGTTGTGTGGTCCTCCCACTACGACTCAGGAAACCATGCAGTTTATTAGACTACAGATCTGTTGTGAGGTCCTCCCACTACGACCCAGGAAACCATGCAGTTTATTAGACTACAGATCTGTTGTGAGGTCCTCCCACTACGACTCAGGAAACCATGCAGTTTATTAGACTACAGATCTGTTGTGTGGTCCTCCCACTACGACTCAGGAAACCATGCAGTTTATTAGACTACAGATTGAGTTATGATGAACTTCACCAGGTGGGGAAAGTGCACTGTGATGTGCTCGATTCTCCTTTCCAATAATTATGGAACGTATTATTCTGATGACATGATAATTGATGCTTGACTACCGTTTTTACAAATACAAATATTTAGTCCATAATAATCTCATCATGTAGGCTATACCCACACTGTATGTGCAAGCTAATGACTATAGCACATGTACCAAGACCAGAGTGGGCACAGCGGTATACACACACACTTCCCCTTCTCTTTTCTCAGTCTGCATGTTCATTCCCAGGATCTCCAGTGTGAAACGCTAAACCCTCAATGTCACATGCAAAACACGTCGCCGTTTAATTCCACAGAGACACAAGGGGTCAGTGATCAACTCAGCCAGCAACTTACAGGAAGAGTGACACAAACACTGATTACACTGACGAAGGGGAAGCTGCTGTGTACAAATACTAAACAATATCCTCCCACCCCCAAGACATGCAAATAAACCCTGTCACCAAGACATGCAAATACTTAATGCATGGTGCCATGATTCCTTGTCTACAAGGTGTGCTATTTTCCTTAAAAAGACAGGCAGTATATTTGTGACAAAAGCTTGACAGATCGGACCAAAATTACATTTGTCAGTTCCTCTCCCGACAGTAGAGGCCAGCTCCTCTCCCGACAGTAGAGGCCAGCTCCTCTCCGGCTAGTAGAGGTCAGAGCCTCTAAAGATAGTAGAGGCCAGCTCCTCTCCCGCTAGTAGAGGTCAGCTCCTCTCCCGCTAGTAGAGGCCAGCTCCTCTCCCGACAGTAAAGGCCAGCTCCTCTCCCGATAGTAGAGGTTAGCTCCTCTCCCGCTAGTAGAGATCAGCTCCTCTCCCGATAGTAGAGGTCAGCTCCTCTCCCGATAGTAGAGGCCAGCTCCTCTCACGACAGTAGAGGTCAGCTCCTCTCCCGATAGTAGAGGCCAGCTCCTCTCCCGCTAGTAGAGGCCAGCTCCTCTCCCGATAGTAGAGGCCAGCTCCTCTCCCGCTAGTAGAGGCCAGCTCCTCTCCCGCTAGTAGAGGCCAGCTCCTCTCCCGCTAGTAGAGGCCAGCTCCTCTCCCGCTAGTAGAGGTCAGCTCCTCTCCCGATAGTAGAGATCAGCTCCTCTCCCGATAGTAGAGGTCAGCTCCTCTCCCGCTAGTAGAGGCCAGCTCCTCTCCCGATAGTAGAAGTCAGCTCCTCTCCCGACAGTAGAGGTCAGCTCCTCTCCCGACAGTAGAGGCCAGCTCCTCTCCCGACAGTAGAGGTCAGCGTCTCTCCCGATAGTAGAGGTCAGTTCCTCTCCCGATAGTAGAGGGCAGCTCCTCTCCCGATAGTAGAGGTCAGCTCCTCTCCCGATAGTAGAGGTCAGCTCCTCTCCCGATAGTAGAGGCCAGCTCCTCTCCCGATAGTAGAGGTCAGCTCCTCTCCCGCTAGTAGAGATCAGCTCCTCTCCCGCTAGTAGAGATCAGCTCCTCTCCCGATAGTAGAGGTCAGCGCCTCTCCCGATAGTAGAGATCAGCTCCTCTCCCGATAGTAGAGGCCAGCTCCTCTCCCGATAGTAGAGGTCAGCTCCTCTCCCGATAGTAGAGGTCAGCTCCTCTCCAGATAGCAGAGATCAGCTCCTCTCCCGATAGTAGAGGCCAGCTCCTCTCCCGCCAGTAGAGGCCAGCTCCTCTCCCGATAGTAGAGGCCAGCTCCTCTCCCGATAATAGAGGTCAGCCCCTCTCCCGATAGTAGAGGTCAGCTCCTCTCCCGATAGTAGAGGTCAGCTCCTCTCCCGCCAGTAGAGGCCAGCTGCTCTCCCGCCAGTAGAGGCCAGCTCCTCTCCCGATAGTAGAGGCCAGCTCCTCTCCCGATAGTAGAGGCCAGCTCCTCTCCCGATAGTAGAGGTCAGCTCCTCTCCCGATAGTAGAGGTCAGCTCCTCTCCCGATAGTAGAGGTCAGCTCCTCTCCCGCTAGTAGAGATCAGCTCCTCTCCCGCTAGTAGAGATCAGCTCCTCTCCCGCTAGTAGAGATCAGCTCCTCTCCCGATAGTAGAGGTCAGCTCCTCTCCCGATAGTAGAGGTCAGCTCCTCTCCAGATAGTAGAGATCAGCTCCTCTCCCGATAGTAGAGGTCAGTTCCTCTCCCGCCAGTAGAGGTCAGCTCCTCTCCAGATAGTAGAGATCAGCTCCTCTCCCGATAGTAGAGGTCAGCTCCTCTCCCGATAGTAGAGGTCAGCTCCTCTCCAGATAGTAGAGATCAGCTCCTCTCCCGATAGTAGAGGTCAGCTCCTCTCCCGATAGTAGAGGTCAGCTCCTCTCCCGATAGTAGAGATCAGCTCCTCTCCCGATAGTAGAGGTCAGCTCCTCTCCCGATAGTAGAGGTCAGTTCCTCTCCAGATAGTAGAGATCAGCTCCTCTCCCGATAGTAGAGGTCAGTTCCTCTCCCGCCAGTAGAGGCCAGCTCCTCTCCCGCTAGTAGAGGCCAGCTCCTCTTCCGATAGTAGAGGCCAGCTCCTCTCCCGCTAGTAGAGGTCAGCTCCTCTCCCGATAGTAGAGGTCAGCTACTAGGTTATTATCTTCTCCTCCCTTTTCTTTCTACCACCAGATTTGATAGAGGCAACTGGAGGAGCTGAAAATAGAAAGCTGCTTCCTCCTCCATTTTGGACACACACACACGCACGCACGCACGCACGCACGCACGCACGCACGCACGCGCACACACACACACACACACACACACACACACACACACACACACACACTCTAGATAGATGCTGGCTACCACGTCTTCCTGGACAATTAATTAGCTGGAATATTCCGTGGGCGGTGACGAAGAAAAATATTCATCTCAGGTCATTTCAAGAACACTAATTTGGCTCCCTGCTCTCTTGTACATAAGTCAATAGCCTTTAACAGTGTCAGTGAGCTACTCATAGTCTTGGGCATATCTGAGGACCAAACCAATGTACATCACAAGACTACCAGCTAACAGAAACATGAAAGAAAATGGATTCTTCATTCTAAACCAGTGACATTTCAACCAGAGGAACAATTGAGTATAACAATCTACTGTAAGAAAATGGATTATTGAGCCATGCTTGGAGCTCCAGGAAAATGCAGGTGCTATGCCAGGATAATGTAGTAGTAGTGGACTATTTTGCTGATGCTACATATTAAGAATAGTTTCCAGCGTTGGTTGTTCTTTATGCATCAGACTGTCAGAAGTGTTCAGTCACACAGCCAGACAACACTCTGACCGAGCCAGCAATGGGCCATACGGCCAACGACCTGACCACACGCACACGCACACGCACACACACACACAACACACAACACACAACACACAACACACAACACACAACACACAACACACAACACACATCACACATCACACATCACACACACACACACACACACACACACACACATCATCAACATTCTGACTAGGTCTGTGATCAACATTCTGACTAGGTCTGTGATCAACATTCTGACTAGATCTGTGATCAACATTCTGACTAGATCTGTGATCAACATTCTGACTAGATCTGTGATCAACGTGCTGACTAGATCTGTCATCAACATTCTGACTAGGTCTGTGATCAACATTCTGACTAGGTCTGTGATCAACATTCTGACTAGATCTGTGATCAACGTTCTGACTAGATCTGTGATCAACATTCTGACTAGGTCTGTGATCAACATTCTGACTAGGTCTGTGATCAACGTGCTGACTAGGTCTGTGATCAACGTGCTGACTAGGTCTGTGATCAACGTGCTGACTAGGTCTGTGATCAACGTGCTGACTAGGTCTGTGATCAACATGACTAGATCTGTGATCAACATTCTGACTAGGTCTGTGATCAACATTCTGACTAGATCTGTCATCAACATTCTGACTAGGTCTGTGATCAACATGACTAGATCTGTGATCAACATGACTAGATCTGTGATCAACATTCTGACTAGGTCTGTGATCAACATGACTAGATCTGTGATCAACATTCTGACTAGGTCTGTGATCAACATTCTGACTAGGTCTGTGATCAACATTCTGACTAGATCTGTGATCAACGTTCTGACTAGATCTGTGATCAACATTCTGACTAGGTCTGTGATCAACGTGCTGACTAGGTCTGTGATCAACGTGCTGACTAGGTCTGTGATCAACGTGCTGACTAGGTCTGTGATCAACGTGCTGACTAGGTCTGTGATCAACATGACTAGATCTGTGATCAACATTCTGACTAGGTCTGTGATCAACATTCTGACTAGATCTGTCATCAACATTCTGACTAGGTCTGTGATCAACATGACTAGATCTGTGATCAACATGACTAGATCTGTGATCAACATTCTGACTAGGTCTGTGATCAACATGACTAGATCTGTGATCAACATTCTGACTAGGTCTGTGATCAACATTCTGACTAGGTCTGTGATCAACATTCTGACTAGGTCTGTGATCAACGTTCTGACTAGATCTGTGATCAACATTCTGACTAGGTCTGTGATCAACGTGCTGACTAGGTCTGTGATCAACATGACTAGATCTGTGATCAACATTCTGACTAGGTCTGTGATCAACATTCTGACTAGATCTGTGATCAACGTGTTGACTAGGTCTGTGATCAATGTTCTGACTAGGTCTGTGATCAACATTCTGACTAGATCTGTGATCAACATTTTGACTAGGTCTGTGATCAACGTTCTGACTAGGTCTGTGATCAACATGACTAGATCTGTGATCAACATTCTGACTAGGTCTGTGATCAACATGACTAGATCTGTGATCAACATTCTGACTAGGTCTGTGATCAACGTTCTGACTAGGTCTGTGATCAACATGACTAGATCTGTGATCAACATTCTGACTAGGTCTGTGATCAACGTGCTGACTAGGTCTGTGATCAACGTGCTGACTAGGTCTGTGATCAACATTCTGACTAGGTCTGTGATCAACATTCTGACTAGATCTGTGATCAACATGACTAGGTCTGTGATCAACGTGCTGACTAGGTCTGTGATCAACATTCTGACTAGGTCTGTGATCAACGTTCTGACTAGGTCTGTGATCAACATGACTAGATCTGTGATCAACATTCTGACTAGGTCTGTGATCAACGTGCTGACTAGATCTGTGATCAACGTGCTGACTAGGTATGTGATCAACATTCTGACCAGGTCTGTGATCAACGTGCTGACTAAGTCTGTGATCAACATTCTGACTAGGTCTGTGATCAACATTCTGACTAGGTCTGTGATCAACATGACTAGATCTGTGATCAACATTCTGACTAGGTCTGTGATCAACATGACTAGGTCTGTGATCAACATGACTAGGTCTGTGATCAACATTCTGACTAGGTCTGTGATCAACATTCTGACTAGATCTGTGATCAACGTGCTGACTAGGTCTGTGATCAACGTTCTGACTAGGTCTGTGATCAACGTGCTGACTAGGTCTGTGATCAACGTGCTGACTAGGTCTGTGATCAACATGACTAGATCTGTGATCAACATTCTGACTAGGTCTGTGATCAAAGTTCTGACTAGGTCTGTGATCAACATGACTAGATCTGTGATCAACATTCTGACTAGGTCTGTGATCAACATTCTGACTAGGTCTGTGATCAACATTCTGACTAGGTCTGTGATCAACATTCTGACTAGGTCTGTGATCAACGTGCTGACTAGGTCTGTGATCAACATTCTGACTAGGTCTGTGATCAACGTGCTGACTAGGTCTGTGATCAACATTCTGACTAGGTCTGTGATCAACATGACTAGGTCTGTGATCAACATTCTGACTAGGTCTGTGATCAACGTGCTGACTAGATCTGTCATCAACATTCTGACTAGATCTGTGATCAACATTCTGACTAGGTCTGTGATCAACGTGCTGACTAGGTCTGTGATCAACATTCTGACTAGGTCTGTGATCAACATTCTGACTAGGTCTGTGATCAACGTGCTGACTAGGTCTGTGATCAACGTGATGACTAGATCTGTGATCAACGTGCTGACTAGATCTGTGATCAACGTGCTGACTAGATCTGTGATCAACATGACTAGATCTGTGATCAACATTCTGACTAGGTCTGTGATCAACATTCTGACTAGGTCTTTGATCAACGTGCTGACTAGGTCTGTGATCAACATTCTGACTAGGTCTGTGATCAACATGACTAGGTCTGTGATCAACGTGCTGATAGAATGGCGTCGGAGGAGATGGCTGCCGTCTACGAGCTCTTAACCAATTGTGCTATTGTGTGTGGTTTTATTTGCGTTACTTGTAACTTATTTTGTACATAATGTTTCTGCCACCGAAAGAGCTTCTGGATATCAGGACAGCGATTACTCACCTCGTACTGGACAAAGAGTTTTTCTTTAACGAGTCGGGCGCGAAGGATTTACTTCAGACAAGGCCAAACATCCCCGTCCTTCGCAGGAGGAGATGGAGATATTGAGGACGTAGGTCGGGGAGGATCCGACGGCGAATCCTATTAGCCATTGTACAATCATTGGATAACAAAATAGACGAGCTACGATCACGAATGTCCTACCAACAGGGCATTAACATCTGTAATGTCTTATGTTTCACCGAGTCGTGGCTGAACGACGACATGGATAACATACAGCTGGCAGAAGTAGATCCACAGAGAAGATGCCATGTCTCCTCCCAGGACATGGAAAGTAGATCCATAGAGGCCATGTCTCCTCCCAGGACATGGAAAGTAGATCCATAGAGAAGATGCCATGTCTCCTCCCAGGACATGGAAAGTAGATCCATAGAGGCCATGTCTCCTCCCAGGACATGGAAAGTAGATCCATAGAGGCCATGTCTCCTCCCAGGACATGGAAAGTAGATCCATAGAGAAGATGCCATGTCTCCTCCCAGGACATGGAAAGTAGATCCATAGAGGCCATGTCTCCTCCCAGGACATGGAAAGTAGATCCATAGAGGCCATGTCTCCTCCCAGGACATGGAAAGTAGATCCATAGAGAAGATGCCATGTCTCCTCCCAGGACATGGAAAGTAGATCCATAGAGGCCATGTCTCCTCCCAGGACATGGAAAGTAGATCCACAGAGAAGATGCCATGTCTCCTCCCAGGACATGGAAAGTAGATCCACAGAGAAGATGCCATGTCTCCTCCCAGGACATGGAAAGTAGATCCATAGAGAAGATGCCATGTCTCCTCCCAGGACATGGAAAGTATATCCACAGAGAAGATGCCATGTCTCCTCCCAGGACATGGAAAGTAGATCCACAGAGAAGAGGCCATGCCTCCTCCCAGGACATGGAAAGTAGATCCACAGAGAAGATGCCATGTCTCCTCCCAGGACATGGAAAGTAGATCCATAGAGAAGATGCCATGTCTCCTCCCAGGACATGGAAAGTAGATCCACAGAGAAGATGCCATGTCTCCTCCCAGGACATGGAAAATAGATCCACAGAGAAGAGGCCATGCCTCCTCCCAGGACATGGAAAGTAGATCCACAGAGAAGATGCCATGTCTCCTCCCAGGACATGGAAAGTAGATCCATAGAGAAGATGCCATGTCTCCTCCCAGGACATGGAAAGTAGATCCACAGAGAAGATGCCATGTCTCCTCCCAGGACATGGAAAATAGATCCACAGAGAAGATGCCATGTCTCCTCCCAGGACATGGAAAGTAGATCCATAGAGAAGAGGCCATGTCTCCTCCCAGGACATGGAAAGTAGATCCATAGAGAAGAGGCCATGTCTCCTCCCAGGACATGGAAAGTAGATCCACAGAGAAGATGCCATGTCTCATCCCAGGACGTGGAAAGTAGATCTCAAGAATGGAGAAAAACAAACTTCTAAAACCATTACAATGTCTAGAAGGATGATCCTCCTCTTCACTGTCCTACTATTGTGTGACACACATCCCATTCCGTCCCTGGACAATGTGGTCACTCCCTACCAGATCACTTCTGTCTGACCCATGGATGTAGCTCTATTGTGGAGGGAACCCAGACATACCCTACCCAATCAGATCCCTACTTTTCTCAACCCAAACAACCTATTTGTCCAGCAATCGTCTTTGGAACTGTCAACAGGGAATCTCATGTGCCCCTGTGACCATGAAAAACATAACATCCCCCTGGTCAACAACCATAAATCAGCATCCCTAGTACAAGAGTCCCCCGACTCGAACATCATCTCACTGAGTCACAAGACTATATCATCTCACTGAGTCACAAGACTATATCATCTCACTGAGTCACAAGACTATATCATCTCACTGAGTCCCAAGACTATATCATCTCACTGAGGCCCAAGACTATATCATCTCACTGAGTCCCAAGACTCTATATCATCTCACTGAGGCCCAAGACTATATCATCTCACTAAGTCCCAAGACTATATCATCTCACTGAGTCCCAAGACTCCACATCATCTCACTGAGTCCCAAGACTCTATATCATCTCACTGAGGCCCAAGACTCTATATCATCTCACTGAGTCCCAAGACTATATCATCTCACTGAGTCCCAAGACTATATCATCTCACTGAGTCACAAGACTCTATATCATCTCACTGAGTCCCAAGACTATATCATCTCACTGAGTCCCAAGACTATATCATCTCACTGAGTCCCAAGACTATATCATCTCACTGAGTCCCAAGACTATATCATCTCACTGAGGCCCAAGACTCCATATCATCTCACTGAGTACCAAGACTATTTATCATCTCACTAAGTCCCAAGACTCCATATCATCTCACTGAGTCCCAAGACTCTATATCATCTCACTGAGGCCCAAGACTCTATATCATCTCACTGAGTCCCAAGACTATATCATCTCACTGAGTCCCAAGACTATATCATCTCACTGAGTCACAAGACTCTATATCATCTCACTGAGTCCCAAGACTATATCATCTCACTGAGTCCCAAGACTATATCATCTCACTGAGTCCCAAGACTATATCATCTCACTGAGGCCCAAGACTCCATATCATCTCACTGAGTACCAAGACTATTTATCATCTCACTAAGTCCCAAGACTCTATATCATCTCACTGAGTTCCCAGACTCTATATCATCTCACTGAGTTCCCAGACTCTATATCATCTCACTGAGTCCCCAGACTCTATATCATCTCACTGAGTCCCCAGACTCTATATCATCTCACTGAGTCCCAAGACTCTATATCATTTCACTGAGTACCAAGACTCCACATCATCTCACTGAGTACCAAGACTCTATATCATTTCACTGAGTCCCCAGACTCTACATCATCTCACTGAGTCCCCAGACTCTACATCATCTCACTGAGTCCCCAGACTCTATATCATCTAACTGAGTCCCCAGACTCTATATCATCTAACTGAGTCCCCAGACTCTATATCATCTCACTGAGTCCCCAGACTCTATATCATCTCACTGAGTCCCAAGACTCTATATCATCTCACTGAGTCCCAAGACTCCATATCATCTCACTGAGTACCAAGACTATTTATCATCTCACTAAGTCCCAAGACTCTATATCATCTCACTGAGGCCCAAGACTCTATATCATCTCACTGAGGCCCAAGACTCTATATCATCTCACTGAGTCCTAAGACTCTATATCATCTCACTGAGGCCCCAGACTCTATATCATCTCACTGAGTCCCAAGACTCTATATCATTTCACTGAGTACCAAGACTCCACATCATCTCACTGAGTACCAAGACTCTATATCATTTCACTGAGTCCCCAGACTCTACATCATCTCACTGAGTCCCCAGACTCTACATCATCTCACTGAGTCCCCAGACTCTATATCATCTAACTGAGTCCCCAGACTCTATATCATCTAACTGAGTCCCCAGACTCTATATCATCTCACTGAGTCCCCAGACTCTATATCATCTCACTGAGTCCCAAGACTCTATATCATCTCACTGAGTCCCAAGACTCCACAATATCTCACTGAGTCCCAATCCTCCACATCATCTAACTTCCTGAGTCCCAATCCTCCACATCATCTAACTTCCTGAGTCCCAATCATCCACATCATCTCACTGAGTCCCAAGACTCCATATCATCTCACTGAGTTCCAAGCCTCCACATCATCTCACTCACTGCGCAGAATTTCAAATTCGTTCAGGCCAAGCCATCAGACATATTCAAGGTTAAGACCAGGGCCCAGCCATCAGACATATTCAAGGTTAAGACCAGGGCCCAGCTATCAGACATATTCAAGGTTAAGACCAGGGCCCAGCTATAAGACATATTCAAGGTTAAGATCAGGGCCCAGCTATCAGACATATTCAAGGTTAAGACCAGGGCCCAGCCATCAGACATATTCAAGGTTAAGACCAGGGCCCAGCCATCAGACATATTCAAGGTTAAGACCAGGGCCCAGCCATCAGACATATTCAAGGTTAAGACCAGGGCCCAGCCATCAGACATATTCAAGGTTAAGACCAGGGCCCAGCTATCAGACATATTCAAGGTTAAGACCAGGGCCCAGCTATCAGACATATTCAAGGTTAAGACCAGGGCCCAGCCATCAGACATATTCAAGGTTAAGACCAGGGCCCAGCCATCAGACATATTCAAGGTTAAGACCAGGGCCCAGCTATCAGACATATTCAAGGTTAAGACCAGGGCCAAGCCATCAGACATATTCAAGGTTAAGACCAGGGCCCAGCCATCAGACATATTCAAGGTTAAGACCAGGGCCAAGCTATCAGACATCAAGGCAGATCCAGAGGATGTATTCAACATCTGTCACTTAAATGCACCTCAATGCACAATCAATCCCAACCTTCCCTTCTCCGTGACAACTCACGAGAGAGAGAGAGAGAGAGAGAGAGAGAGAGAGAGAGAGAGAGAGAGAGAGAGAGAGAGAGAGAGAGAGAGAGAGAGAGAGAGAGAGAGAGAGAGAGAGAGAGAGAGAGAGAGAGAGAGAGAGAGAGAGAGAGAGAGAGAGAGAGAGAGAGAGAGAGAGAGAGAGAGAGAGAGAGAGAGAGAGAGAGAGAGAGAGAAAAGAGGAGAGAGAGAGAGGAAAGAGGAGAGAGAGAGAGGAAAGAGGAGAGAGGAAAGAGGGGAGAAAGAACTTTCCTTTTTAACGCTTTAGACTTAATAGCTGTGTCATTCTGACCAAGAGGTGTACGGAATGGAAACCACCTCTCTTCATGTCTTTGCTGTGTGTGTAATACCATAGCTTTCAATGGCGTTTTTGGAAAAACGATCTATCGATTTCAAGTCCAGGTCTGTGTCTCGTCCGGCCGAAATTACCTTTTTTTTCATCGATTCTTTTGATTTGAAGCTAATTGCTAAAAAGCCTAGACATTTTGAAGTAGTCAACAGAGAAGGGCACTTACAGAACTAGACGTTTTGGAGGAGTCAACAGAGGAGGGCACTGCCAGAACTAGACGTTTTGAAGGAGTTAACAGAGGAGGGCACTGCCAGAACTAGACGTTTTGAAGGAGTTAACAGACGAGGGCACTGCCAGAACTAGACGTTTTGGAGGAGTCAACAGAGGAGGGCACTGCCAGAACTAGACGTTTTGGAGGAGTCAACAGAGAAGGGCACTGCCAGAACTAGACGTTTTGAAGGAGTTAACAGAGGAGGGCACTGCCAGAACTAGACGTTTTGAAGGAGTCAACAGATGAGGGCACTGCCAGAACATGCGGGATGTTCGGCTCAACCTCCCCAGCGTTGGTGGTGGGGGGGAGGGGGCTGTGATTGTGTTCACATCCCAAATGGCACCCTATTCCCTCTGACCAGTACCATAGGGCCCTAGTAGTGCACTACATAGGGAATAGGGTGCCATTTGGGACACATCCTCCATCCAATAATGGCTGTGAAGTGAAATGGCCAGTTTGGAGTCTTGTCATTCACTTTTATACAACCTCTTCTGGCACTACCCAGCTATACTTCAGACTAGACCACTGAGAAGAACCATCACTTTTATACAACCCCACTGGCACTACCCAGCTATACTTCAGACTAGACCGCTGAGAAGAACCATCACTTTTATACAACCCCACTGGCACTAACCAGCTATACTTCAGACTAGACCGCTGAGAAGAACCATCATTTTTATGCAACCCCACTGGCACTAACCAGCTATACTTCAGACTAGACCGCTGAGAAGAACCATCACTTTTATGCAACCCCACTGGCACTAACCAGCTATACTTCAGACTAGACCGCTGAGAAGAACCATCATTTTTATGCAACCCCACTGGCACTAACCAGCTATACTTCAGACTAGACCGCTGAGAAGAACCATCATTTTTATGCAACCCCACTGGCACTAACCAGCTATACTTCAGACTAGACCGCTGAGAAGAACCATCACTTTTATGCAACCCCACTGGCACTAACCAGCTATACTTCAGACTAGACCGCTGAGAAGAACCATCATTTTTATGCAACCCCACTGGCACTAACCAGCTATACTTCAGACTAGACCGCTGAGAAGAGCCATCACTTTTATGCAACCCCACTGGCACTAACCAGCTATACTTCAGACTAGACCGCTGAGAAGAGCCATCACTTTTATACAACCCCACTGGCACTAACCAGCTTTACTTAAGAAATAAGGCCAGAGGAGGTGTGGTATGTGGCCAATATACCAAGGCTTATGGACTGTTCTTACGCCCAACGCAACATGGACTGTCTGGATACAGCCCTTAGCCGTGGTATATTGGCCACATACCACAGACCCCCGAGGGGCCTTCTATTGCTATTATAAACTGGTTACCAACGTAATTAGAGCAGTACAAATAAACGTTTTGTTGTACCCGTGGTATACGGTCTGATATACCACGGCTATCAGCCAATCAGCATTCAGGGCTTGAACAACCTAGTTTATATTAGACCCCTGAGAAGAAGCATGAATTCTATTCAAAAGGGGGGAAAGTATTCCGTCAGTGTAACATTCACAAAGTGCATTTAGCCATTTTTCAGACCCCTTGACTTTTTCCACATTTTGTTACGTTACAGCCTTATTCTAAATGGATAAAATAATTTTTTTTCCCCTCATCAATCTACACACAATTCCCCATACTGAAATGTTTTACAAATGTTTGCAAATGTATACAAAATTTAAAAAAACAGAAATACCTTATCTACATTACTATTCAGACCATTTGCTATGAGACTCAAAATTGAGCTCAGGTGCATCCTGTTTCCATTGATCATCCTTGAGATGTTTCTACAACTTGATTAGAGTCCACCTGAGGTAAATTCAATTGATTGAACATGATTTGGAAAGGTACACACCTGTCTATATAAGGTCCCACAGTTGATAGAGCTGGCCGCCCAGAAATCGGGGGAGAAGGCCCTTGGTCAGGGAGGTAACCAAGAACCAGATGGTCACTCTGACAGAGCTCTAGAGTTCCTCTGTTCAGATGAAGAACCTTCCAGAAGGCCAATTATCTCTGCAGCACTCCACCAATCAGGCCTTTATGGTAGATTGGCCAGACGGAACCCACTCCTCAGTAAAAGGCACATGACAGCCTGCTTGGAGTTTGCCAAAAGGCACCTAAAGACTCTCAGACCATGAGAAACAAAATTCTATGATCTGATGAAACCAAGATTGAACTCTTTGGCCTGAATGCCGAGCGTCACGTCTGGAGGAAACCTGGCACCATCCCTAAGGTGAAACATTATGTGGGGATGTTTTTCTGCGACATGGACTGGGAGACTAGTCAGGATCGAGGGAAAGATGAACGGAGCAAAGTATGGAGAGATCCTTAATGAAAACCTGCTCCAGAGCACTCAGAACCTGAGACTGAGGCGAAGGTTCACCTTCCAACAGGACAACGTACCTAAGCACACAGCCAAGACAATACAGGAGTGGCTCCGGACAGGTCTCTGAATTTCCTTGAGTGGTACAGCCAGAGCCCGGACTTGAACCCCATCTAACATCTCTGGAGAGTCTTGAAAATAGCTGTGCACCGAGGCTCCCCATCCAACCTGACAGAACTTGAGAGGATTTGCAGAAAAGAATGGGAGAAGCTCCCCAAATACAGCTGTGCCAAGCTTGTAGCGTCATACCAAAGAAGACTCAAGGCTGTAATCGCTGCCAAAGGTGCTTTAACAAAGTATAGATTAAAGGGTCTGAATACTTATGTAAACACATTTGCATAAAAACTCTAAAAATCTGTTTTTGCTTTGTCATTATTGGGTATTGTGTGTAGATTGATGCGGGAAGACACAATTTAATCCATTTTAGAATATGTCTATATATAACGTAACAAAATGAAGAAAAAGTCAAGGGGTCTGAATACTTTTCGTATGCACTGTACTGTACTTACCCCCTATATTTAGACATCCTACACTGTGGACTGTGAAATGCAGGCAAGATGATAGCAGCCTATCTTTAATTTCTCCATTATCTGTGCCAATATGTAAATGAGCAGGGAATAATTGTTGGTCTCGCTCGAGATTGAAGTCATTAATCCAACATTTAGCAACAAGACTTCTGTCACAAGATGTCATTCATAATTATTCATCGAGATGATAGTGTCTTATGTAATATATCAAATGTAACACCAGTGATGTATTTTTATGGATGACAAGGCAAGCCAGGCTTACCCAAAACAAGTGAAGAAGATCAATTATCTTTTGTCTCACACGGTATCCAAACCGGATGCTCCATTATGCTCCATCGTGCTCCATCGTGCTCCATCGTGCTCCATCGTGCTCCATCGTGCTCCATGATGCGCCATCGTGCTCCACCGTGCTCCATCGTGCTCCATCGTGCTCCATCGTGCTCCATTATGCTCCATCGTGCTCCACCGTGCTCCATCGTGCTCCATCGTGCTCCATCGTGCGCCATCGTGCGCCATCGTGCGCCATCGTGCATAAATGTATTTTGTCCCCCCACACCAGACGCGATCATGACACGCAGGTTAAAATATCAAAACAAACTCTGAACCAATGACATTAATTTGGGGACAGGTCGAAAAGCACTAAACATGTATTGTAATTTAGCTAGCTAGCTTGCACATGCTAGCTAATTTGTCCTATTTAGCTAGCTTGCTGTTGCTAGCTAATTTGTCCAGGGATATAAACGTCCTCTACTCCGACAATTAATCCACACATAAAACGCTCAACCGAATAGATTCTAGTCATCTCTCCTTCTTCCAGGCTTTTGCTTCCTTGAATTTCCATGGTGATTGGCATCTAAACTTTCATAGTATTACCATAGTATTACCAGACAGTTCGTCTTTCAATCACCCACGTGGGTATAACCAATGAGGAGATGGCACGTGGGTACCTGCTTCTAGAAACCAATGAGGAGATGGGAGAGGCAGGACTTGCAGCGCGATCTGCTTCAGAAATTGTCACGTTCCTGACCTATTTTTATGTTATTTTGATTATGTTTAGTTGGTCAGGGCGTGAGTTGGGGTGGGCATTGTATGTTGTGTGTGTTTGGTTAGTCCATGGGTGTTGTATGTGTATGGGATAGTGTTTGTTAGGTTGTCTAGTTATGTCTATGGCTGCCTAGATTGGGTCTCAATCAGAGACAGCTGTCATTCATTTGTCTCTGATTGGGAGCCAGATTTAAGGTAGCCATAGGCAGTAGGCTTTTGTGGGTGTTTGTTCCTGTGTCCTCACAGGACAGTTGAAGGTTAGTCTCATTTGTTGTTTTGTAGTTTTGTAGTGTATTGTTTTGCTGTTTTCATTAAAAGATGGCTTATTTCCCTCAATCCGCATCTTGGTCCTATCCATGCTCCTCCTCGTTTGAGGAGGAGAACAACATTGACTGCCTTTACAGAAATAGAACTGATTTCTATTTTAGCCCTTGGCAACGCGGACGCTCGTTGACGCACGCGCGAGCAGTGTGGGTGCTATAATTGAATAACATGGATTTCAACAAAAGAATTGCAACGCTCGCTCACGTGTCCGGTCTGGTCAACATGTCACTGTGTTTCTTAGTTTTCCTTCAATTCGCAAGAAGCTGAATGTGTCTCACAGGAAAAAGCATCCGAGCGAGTGAAACAGCTCCCCTCTGTCTCTCTACATATCCTCAACTATCTGATGCTGTCTGGTCCAAAAGAGTCTGACATTGTTCCCACCCGTAACATTTAACGCAATGGAAGCCAGCGAGCACCTGGGGTCCCTTGATAAAAAAAAATATATAAAATAGTGAGCTCAACTGTGAATGATCCTAAATAAGTGTCAAGGGAAGCCAGCTTGGAGCACATGTCATTCAGGTGAGGACACTGCAATCTAATCCTCCCCCACAACTTGAATTGTTACATCTGGTTGTGTTGTAGTCCTCCGGTAGCTAGCTAGCTAGCTAACTAAAATCGGTCCTTTCCTAAAGTAGCCATGGAGGGAGATAGGGATTTGGACTTGTGGTTTTACTTAATTCTCCGTACCGGCCAATGATTATAGTGGCAATTCTGATCCAACCATTAAATTATACTTTTTTTTTTGCCCCTGACCTGAGAGGATGGAAGTTCAATATGTAGCTAGATGTAGAAGGCTAATGTTAACTAGATAACGTTGCCCACAATTGGAATTTAGGTTAGCGAGCAAGCATTTTAGCCAGGTAGCCTAGGACAACAAAAACTAAAAGCGTGTACTGTATGACAGAGTGATAGACCGTTTAGGCATCATAAAAGACAGGAGGATGGCATTGGTGTTTCTCTACAAGTAGGGTGAGTCAACATGGGTTTCCCAAAGGAACTACTGCTGCACACACACACACACACACACACACACACTCACACACACACACACACACACACACACACACACACACACACACACACACACACACACACACACACACACACACACACACACACACACACACACACACACAGACAGGAGGATGGCATTGGTGTTTCTCTACAAGTAGGGTGAGTCAACATGGTTTTTCCAAAGGAACTACTGCTGCGCACGCACACACACACACACACACACACACACACACACACACACACACACACACACACACACACACACACACACACACACACACACACACACACACACACACACACACACACACACACACACACACACACACACACACAGACAGGAGGACGGCATTGGTGTTTCTCTACAAGTAGGGTGAGTCAACATGGGTTTCCAAAGGAACTACTGCTGCACACACACACACACACACACACACACACACACACACACACACACACACACACACACACACACACACACACACACACACAGACAGGAGGATGGCATTGGTGTTTCTCTACAAGTAGGGTGAGTCAACATGGGTTTTTCCAAAGGAACTACTGCTGCGCACGCACACACACACACACACACACACACACACACACACACACACACACACACACACACACACACACACACACACACACACACACACACACACACAGACAGGAGGATGGCATTGGTGTTTCTCTACAAGTAGGGTGAGTCAACATGGGTTTTTCCAAAGGAACTACTGCTGCGCACGCACACACACACACACACACACACACACACACACACACACACACACACACACACACACACACACACACACACACACACACACAGGAGGATGGCATTGGTGTTTCTCTACAAGTAGGGTGAGTCAACATGGGTTTTTCCAACTTGCACGCACACACACAGAAACCAGAACCACGGACAGCCACATCATATTTAGCTTACGTTGATTGGATTAAATTGTTTTTGATAGCTTTTAGTTGTCACTGTATTAGACTAAGCAGAGAGGTGATTTGACGTTGAAATGTTGAAGTAGAAATGTTGCTGGAACATTGGAGGAAGCTTGGGAAGTAGAAATAACATGTTGACTCACATGTAGAGAAACGCCCGTCTCCTCTCTATGTTGACCAAACGGTCCATCACTCTGTCCTGGCAACTTGCGGTATCTCTCCGTGGTTCTAAATCAATAGTTGTTCAGCAGTCCGAAAATGTCGGAAGTATGAATTTAGGCTGGGTTTCTGTACAGCACTTCGAGATATTAGCTGATGTACGAAGGGCTATATCAAATAAACTTGATTTGATTTATGAATCTACCATGCTGTATGGTTGTTACATGCAATATGCTTTGTGGACTTCACCGGTTTTACGACGAAACAAATGTGTGGTTAAATTTATTCTGTCAGGGCATATGAACTAACAGGTTATAGAGGCATATGAACTAACAGGTTATAGAGGCATATGAACTAACAGGTTATAGAGGCATATGAACTAACAGGTTATAGAGACATATGAACTAACAGGTTATAGAGGCATATGAACTAACAGGTTATAGAGGCATATGAACTAACAGGTTATAGAGACATATGAACTAACAGGTTATAGAGGCATATGAACTAACAGGTTATAGAGGCGTATGAACTAACAGGTTATAGAGGCATATGAACTAACAGGTTATAGAGGCATATGAACTAACAGGTTATAGAGGCATATGAACTAACAGGTTATAGAGGCATATGAACTAACAGGTTATAGAGGCATATGAACTAACAGGTTATAGAGGCATATGAACTAACAGGTTATAGAGGCATATGAACTAACAGGTTATAGAGGCATATGAACTAACAGGTTATAGAGGCATATGAACTAACAGGTTATAGAGGCATATGAACTAACAGGTTATAGAGGCATATGAACTAACAGGTTATAGAGGCATATGAACTAACAGGTTATAGAGGCATATGAACTAACAGGTTATAGAGGCATATGAACTAACAGGTTATAGAGGCATATGAACTAACAGGTTATAGAGGAAACAACACAAGTATCACTACACATAGGTTGAAATATGACGTTTTATTTCTGGCTTGGCTTCCCCGGTCATTTTACCCACGCACCGCTAATACTCAGCACAGAGTACTGAGTCTATTCTAGCAGCCAGCAATTTGGCATTAGAGACGTCTAATGCTTTACAGATCAACTAGCTGACGCAGTTCAGCTTTCTCATAGACTATGTGTTACCATACATTTTTTACAAACGGCAGTAATGTCTGGATTGGTCCTACATTATATACAACGGTTTGGTAACGTTGACGTTCCAGGAAGAACAATGAGCTAAATCCTCCGCAGTATTTAATCACCATTGGTGAGCTGCAATTCTTCTAACACATCTTTGACATATCAAAAAAACGACACAATACACTATTACACAACATCCTCAGAGAAACGACTGGGGGGTGTGTGTCTGTGTGTGTCTGTGTGTATGTGTGTGTATGTGCGTGTGTGTGTGTATGTGCGTGTGTGTGTGTGTGTGTGTGTGTGTGTGTGTGTGTGTGTGTGTGTGTGTGTGTGTGTGTGTGTGTGTGTGTGTGTGTGTGTGTGTGTGTGTGTGTGTGTGTGTGTGTGTGTGTGTGTGTGTGTAGGTGTGTGTAGGTGTGTTCTAGCCACTATGATGTTGTGGTAAAATCATTTCTCCATGCCTCTGAAGTTTACTTCACCAATGAAAGAATCTTTCTGGCCCACAGAGGTAATCTAAACAGCCGTGAGCTCGTGTGCCATCTTAAGAGGTGGGCTTTTTCCTTTTTTCTTTTGGAAAGTGTCTCAGTACTTTCAGGACAATCTCAGGCATACTCCCAAATCACACCATAGTCCCTATATAGTGCCCTTATTTTGACCAGGGCCCATGGAGCATTATATAAGGAATATGATGTGATTTGGGATATTTTGCCTGCTCTCTGCTGGGGTTTATTCAGAGCAGTAATATATACCTTAACCAGCTCTTAACTACCTCAGCTACCTCTAGTTCTCTCCTGCTGTGCTGGTAATGGTTTTAAAGAGCCTTTCACATTGTCCTGGCTGTAAACCAGCTTTATTACTCATTATCCTGGCTCTATACCAGCTTTATACCTCATTGTCCTGGCTCTATACCAGCTTTATACCTCATTATCCTGGCTGTAAACCAGCTTTATTCTCCATTGTCCTGGCTCTATACCAGCTTTATTCCTCATTGTCCTGGCTCTATACCAGCTTTATTCCACATTGTCCTGGCTCTAAACCATCTTTATTCCTCATTGTCCTGGCTCTATACCAGCTTTATTCCTCATTGTCCTGGCTCTATACCAGCTTTATACCTCATTGTCCTGGCTCTATACCATCTTTATTCCTCATTGTCCTGGCTGTATACCAGCTTTATTCCTCATTATCCTGGCTCTATACCAGCTTTATTCCTCATTATCCTGGCTCTATACCAGCTTTAATGCTCATTGTCCTGGCTCTATACCAGCTTTATACCTCATTATCCTGGCTCTATACCAGCTTTATTCCTCATTATCCTGGCTCTAAACCATCTTTATACCTCATTATCATGGCTCTAAACCCTACCATAGGACTTTCCAAGGCACTCAGTCCTCAAATCTACCAACGGAGAGGGCTGGGTGTTTTATGACAAATTGAATTAAGCTAATTTAAACTCTTTTCATTTGTTGTAAATTGTGTTTTGTTTTTCTCCTCGAATGAAGTGGATTGTGATTATTTGTTTGTAATTAAGATTTTAATGCAGGCTTAATAAGTGGCCTACACTATTAATTTAGTCTCATTGCGGTAGATAGCTAATATGATGAAATTGCACGTTTTCCAGATTAAAATCAAGTTAGTAAAGAATTGTGTAAATAATGTGGCATGTTACCAAAGGTCAAAAGGTCGACTAAAAGGGACATCGGTGTGCAGGTTCCTATTGTCACCAAACTATATAATTCTAACCCGTTTTTCCATCTCTCAGTATTATTTCTTTAGCTCAGTACGAAAGCCCACCACAAGCCACACAATCCTAGCTAGTCTCCTCCATTGGAATAGATGTACTAGACCAGTAAACTGTGATCCGTAAATACACACAAATTGTCCGATATTAGAGAAACAAACAAAATATTAAAAAAATTATTTAAAAAATCTGAATCTGAAAAACATGTATCTACTCCTCTCTGAAGATCTCCCGTTGAGTGGTTTAATCAATGAAGGTGTTTTTTAAAGTGAAGCGCCTCATCTGGTGACTTCAACATTAACCTTCCATTAAACCATTACAGGCACTGTTAAATGTACCCCAGTCAATAATGCTAATTCAACCCCCCCCCCGTTCCCCCTTGTATATAGCTGTAAAGAAATTGGTATTCATATTATGGTAAAGTGGTACTGACAGTCTTTATGACGAGCTATTAGAAGTTGGAAAAGTCAATACGCTGACTGAGATGTTTCACACTGCTATGAGTTATGTTGCCGGAGTGGGATTCTTGGCACTGATTTTAGCAGAAGGTCACCCGGCCTCTCGTGGTCAATGCTTTTCGAGGACGTTGATATTGAAGTGATGGGGACACGCCCCACCCCCCCCCCCCCCCCCCCCCCCCGTCCCTCTTCATGTCTCGCCTATAACCCCACCCTGTAATTTTATCCTGGTGGAAAATAAAATATAACAAATGGTGTTCATAAGTGAAAATTGCTTCCCTGATGATTTCAGGCAGTCCATAGGGGGGTTCCCCTGAGGTCAGTGTTAATGCCCCTCTCAGGGAAAGAATGGGCCCGATTTCTGCTCCTTGATCTGCTTAAAGTGATGAAGGATGCTGAAAATCATTATCAGTCTTCAAGAAGGAGAGAAAATTGAGTTATAATCTCCGTATTAGGCCAACGTTACTGCAGAGTAGCCAAGAAAGCTTTTTATGGGGATGTCTCGAGAGCAGACTTATCCAGACCATTTAAAAGGCACGTGATACAGTTAAAGCTGCAATAGGTCACTATTTTTTGTCCGACCTGACCAAATTCACTTAGAAATGCCTGTTATAGATCTGTCATTCTCATTGATAGCAAGTCTAAGAAGTGGAAGATACAGTATGTTCTATATGCGCCCATTCTATGCTTCTCATTCCTAAGCTTTGTTTTTGTGTCTTTTACTTTCGGTTTTGTACACCGGCTTCAAACAGCTGAAAATGAAATATTTTTGGTTATTGAAAATATATTTCACAGCGGTTTAATTGGTATATTGATTCTCTACACTTTACATTGCTTGTTTTGTCACATAAACTGATTTTTTTTAGCAACCAGGAAATGGCAGAGCAATATCTGCTTGTTGCATCTTTAAAGCTAGCGCATTATTATATTCCGTTGTTTTCTTCTTAGCAACAACTAACTTCCCATGATGCATATGTGAAAATGGTATGTAACTTACATATACATTACATACACTATATACAGTACACAGCAGTATGTGGACACCCCTTCAAAATGAGTGGATTCGGTTATTTCAGCCACAGCCATTTGCTGACAGGTGTATAACATCGAGCACATAGCCATGCAGTCTCCATAGACAAACATTGGCAGTAGAATGGCTTTCCTGAAGAGCTCAGTGACTTTCAACGTGGCACAGTCATAGGATGCCACCTTTCCAATAAGTCAGTTCATCAAATTTCTGCCCTGCTAAAGCTGCCCCGGTCAACTGTAAGTGCTGTTATCGTGAGGTGGAAACGTCTAGGAGCAACAACGGCTTAACCGTGAAGTGGTAGGCCACACAAGCTCACAGAACGGGGCCGTCGAGTGCTGAAGCGCGTAAAGCGTACAACTCGTCAGTCCTCGGTTGCAACACTCACTACCGAGTTCCAAACTGACTCTGGGAAGCAACGTCAGCACAAGAACTGTTCGTCGTGAAATGGGTTTCCAGCCGCACCCAAACCTAAGATCACAATGCGCAATGCCAAGCGTCGGCTGGAGTGGTGTATAGCTCGCCACTATTGGACTCTGGAGCAGTGGAAATACATTCTCTGGAGTGATGAATCACACTTCACCATCTAGCAGTCCGACAACGAATCTGGGTTTGGCGGATACCAGGAGAACGCTACCTGCCCCAATGCATAGTGCCAATGTTACGGCTTTCATATTCCTCCTCCTCGGACGAGGAGAGGCGAGAAGGATCGGACCAATGCGCGGAGTGGTTAGTGTCCATCATTTATTAGCATTGAACTGAACACTATATGAAGCAAGATAACAAATAGAAAATCAAACCGACAAACAGTCCCGTGTGGCACAACGACTACACGGAAGACAAACACCCACAAAACACACGTGAAACCCAGGCTGCCTAAGTATGATTCTCAATCAGGGACAACGATTGACAGCTGCCTCTGATTGAGAATCATACCAGGCCGAACACAAAACCCCAACATAGAAAATCACACATAGACAACCCACCCAACTCACGCCCTGACCAACTAAATAACTCCAAGAAAAAGGAAAAACAGGTCAGGAACGTGACAGCATACTGTGTTTTTCATGGTTCGGGCTGGGCCCTTAGTTTCAGTGAAGGGAAATCTTAACGCTACAGCATACAATGACATTCTAGATGATTCTGTGCTTCCACCTTTGTGGCATCAGTTTGGGGAAGTCCCTTTCCTGTTTCAGCATGACAAAGCCCCTGTGAACAAAGAGAGGTCCATACAGAAATTGTTTTTCAAGATCAGTGTGGAGGAACTTGACTGTCCTGTATAGAGCCCTGACCTCAACCCCTTCAAACACCTTTGCGATGAATTGGAAAGCCGAATGTGAGCCAGGCCTAATTGTCCAACAACATCAGTGCCCGACCTGTCTAATGCTCTCGTGGCTGAATGGAAGCAAGTCCCTGCAGCAATGTTCCAACATCTAGTGGAAAGCCTTCCCAGAAGAGTGGAGGATGTTATAGCAGCAAAGAGGGGGACCAACTCTATATTAATGTCAATGATTTTGGAATGAGATGTTGGACGAACAGGTGTCCACCTACTTTTAGTCTTGTGGTGTGTATAATACACAGTAAGTAAACGTATATTTCTGTCATCAGTGTTCTGTACTTTCCAGGTGCATTCCTGCGGAATGAAACTAAGGACTTGAGACTAAGCATCAACGGGGTTTAATTTATTCTGTCTGCAGGGGAAAATTTACAGCATCTGAAAATAGCCACACACCTACAGAGTGATTCATCTGTCAAGCAACCAGTTCATTAAGTCAAGGGTTGTTTCCTGTCTGAGTTATGTATCCAGGTTTCACACGGCAACAGCTTGACGTGTTTATTTATTTACGTTGTAATTCCGTATCTCTTTTGTTTTTTGCTGTGTATTTGTATTTATAGGGAAACAGTGCTATTTCCACAGGTGTTGATCAATGTTTATTTCTTTATTGTTTTTTTGCATTTCATAGATTGTTTATAGTGTTTGTTGGTTTGTTTGTTGAGAAACTGAAAGATTGTAGATAGACATTTGAAAATTATATTTTTTTACACACCGTCAAGCTTTCAAGTTGTTGGAACAATAAACATTTCTGTCTTCCAACTCCTTGAAGACTAAAACTTCTATGGTCCTCTGAGACAACCCACAGTTCTTGACTTCGTATGGTCCTCTGAGATAACCCACACTTCCCGACCCTCTGTGGTCCTCTGAGACGACCCTCACTTCCCGACCCGTTTGTGGTCCTCTGAGACGACCCTCACTTCCCGACCCGTTTGTGGTCCTCTGAGACATCCCACAGTTTTTTACTTCATATGGTCCTCTGAGATAACCCACGCCTATTGACCCTCTGTGGTCCTCTGAGACAACCCACGCCTATTGACCCTCTGTGGTCCTCTGAGACAACTCACGCCTATTTACCCTCTGTGGTCCTCTGAGACAACCCACGCCTATTGACCCTCTGTGGTCCTCTGAGACAACCCACGCTTCCCGACCCCTCTGTGGTCCTCTGAGACAACCCACGCTTCCCGACCCCTCTGTGGTCCTCTGAGACAACCCACGCTTCCCGACCCCTCTGTGGTCCTCTGAGACAACCCACGCCTATTGACCCTCTGTGGTCCTCTGAGACAACCCACACTTCCCGACCCCTCTGTGGTCCTCTGAGACAACCCACGCTTCCCGACCCCTCTGTGGTCCTCTGAGACAACCCACGCTTCCCGACCCCTCTGTGGTCCTCTGAGACAACCCACGCTTCCCGACCCCTCTGTGGTCCTCTGAGACAACCCACACTTCCCGACCCCTCTGTGGTCCTCTGAGACAACCCACACTTCCCGACCCCTCTGTGGTCCTCTGAGACAACCCACGCTTCCCGACCCCTCTGTGGTCCTCTGAGACAACCCACGCCTATTGACCCTCTGTGGTCCTCTGAGACAACCCACACTTCCCGACCCCTCTGTGGTCCTCTGAGACAACCCACATTTACACCCCCCTCCCATCAGTCACATTGATGTCCTGCAGAAGGCCCATTGCAATAGCTCGCTAGGCTAAGGGTGGTTAAAGGTGCCGAATGCAGGAGATGTTGCTGTATACTCTTGGTGTATACTGTGTCTCAGTTCATCTGGCATTCCTCAGTGCTCCCTTAAAGTAGGAGACATTGCTCAAAGTTGTCGAAACAGGCTCCAGTCCGATACATTCAATGTAACCTACAATACGTAACATTTCTTCTTTATGCATGAGGAATTTATTTTTTTTATGTAGAGAAGGTAACTGCTTTTTATCCCTGTCAGGTTCTCATTTTGGCACAAATCAAGTTCTAGCGATTCTCCGCGGTACGGTTCAAGGGAGTTCTCTCAAAGCCGGTCACTGGGAATTTAAAGCCCAATTACCGTGTCAGACAGTGGAGAAGAAATTGCTTTCACTAGACTGAGGGCTCTGTGACAGGTGCATTGTGGAAGAATTGATTCTTACCGAAGGGGATAAGTGAATAGTCATTCTGTGTCTGTTTCTTATGACACCAGGCTGGGTGCAACCTGATTTGTAAGCACAGATTTGAATCAGTACAGCTTAGTGACTGTGTGTGCTCAACCTAATACACAGGAGTCCTCCCCCAAAAAATGGCACCCTTTTCACATATGGGCCCTGGTCAAAAGGGGCGCAGTATCAACAGAATAGCATGCAATTTGGGAGCCACCTACATGCTCTCCAACAGAGCTCCCGATTAGCTGAGGGGGGGACAGGAACCTCCACTTCACAGTTCAAGAGCTAATGTGAAGGGCTCCTTCTCAAAAAGTTTCCAAATCAGTCGAGACTCCGAGGGGGGGGAGGGGGGAGGGGGGGAGGGGGGAGGGGGGGGGGGGGGGGGGGCTCATCACAACAAGTGTTGAGCAGCAAATGAAAAGATATAAAAAGTGGATATAGGTTTTTTTTTCTCTGTTCCTGTGCTTATGCTAAAAAGGATGGAAGAAAGGAAGGGAAGGAGTGAGGACAAATCTAGCCTTGTCTGTTTGTCTGGACTGGATGGTAGGATACGTTAGTTTAATGTCTGGACTGGACGGTAGGATATGTTAGATTAATGTCTAGACTGGACGGTAGGATACGTTAGTTTAATGTTTGGACGGTAGGACACGTTAGTTTAATGTCTGGACGGTAGGACACGTT
>NC_074692.1:50570229-50572729 GCF_029448725.1 Salvelinus fontinalis
AGAGATAGAGATAGAGGGAGAAAGAGAGAGAGAGACAGACAGATATAGAGAGGGAGAAAGAGAGAGAGAGAGACAGAGATATAGAGAGGGAGAAAGAGAGAAAAATAGAGAGAGAGAGACAGACAGAGATATAGAGAGGGAGAAAGAGAGAGAAAGAGAGAGAGAGAGACAGACAGAGATATAGAGAGGGAGAAAGAGAGAGAAATAGAGAGAGAGACAGACAGAGATATAGAGAGGGAGAAAGAGAGAGAAATAGAGAGAGAGACAGACAGAGATATAGAGAGGGAGAAAGAGAGAGAAATAGAGAGAGAGAGACAGACAGAGATATAGAGAGGGAGAAAGAGAGAGAGAGACAGACAGATATAGAGAGGGAGAAAGAGAGAGAAAGAGAGAGAGAGACAGAGATATAGAGAGGGAGAAAGAGGGAGAAAGAGAGAGAGACAGACAGATATAGAGAGGGAGAAAGAGAGAGAAAGAGAGAGAGAGATACCATTTATTTATAAATAAATAAATAAATATATATTTTGTATATATATACATATATATTTTATTTTTATTTTTCGATATGTATACTTTGACAATGTAAGTAATAACGAACTTACCATGTCAATAAAGTCAATTGAATTGAATTGAATTGAATTGACAGAGATATAGAGAGGGAGAAAGAGAGAGAAATAGAAAAACAGTAACAAAGAGAGAGGGAAAGAGTTTATTTCACTTTTGTATAATATCTACCTCACTTGCTTTGGCAATGTTAACACATGTTTCCCATGCCAATAAAGCCCCTTGAATTGAATTGAATTGAGAGAAAAGTTACAGAGAGAGAGAGAGAGAGAGAGAGAGACAGACTGCTGGCTGTGAACTTGGGGGGACCTATCCCAGAGCCCAGCCCAAAGCCCAGCTAGGGAGAGGCTGAAGTAAGCTACTGGAAAGGTTGTCAAGTAATCCAGATGACACTTGGCAAGTAGCCTCATTGACCAGAAGTTGCCTCTTATTGGGCTGTCAATGGCACGGGTGCTTGGCGTTGCTGCTAATCACCCTATACAAGAGCCTCGTGGCCAGGTCTGGCCATGTTTTGCGGTCTGCAGCTGGGCGGTAGCTGCATTCAGGAACACAGTGACTGATTTACTAACAGACTGGTGTGAATGACATCACACGGTAGGAGTAGGACGTATCACTAAGGGAAGGGGACGCCCTCCTGATGTGGCTCACACCGAGGCTCGAACCCAGGACCACTGCATTGCTAGCGCACGTGACAGCCCTCCTGATGTGGCTCACACCGAGGCTCGAACCCAGGACCACTGCATTGCTAGCGCACGTGACAGCCCTCCTGATGTGGCTCACACTGAGGCTCGAACCCAGGACCACTGCATTGCTAGCGCACGTGACAGCCCTCCTGATGTGGCTCACACTGAGGCTCGAACCCAGGACCACTGCATTGCTAGCGCACGTGACAGCCCTCCTGATGTGGCTCACACCGAGGCTCGAACCCAGGACCTCTGCATTGCTAGCGCACGTGAGCGCCCTCCTGATGTGGCTCACACTGAGGCTCGAACCCAGGACCACTGCATTGCTAGCGCACGTGACAGCCCTCCCGATGTGGCTCACACCGAGGCTCGAACCCAGGACCTCTGCATTGCTAGCGCACGTGAGCGCCCTCCTGATGTGGCTCACACCGAGGCTCGAACCCAGGACCTCTGCATTGCTAGCGCACGTGAGCGCCCTCCTGATAGGCTCACACTGAGGCTCAAACCCAGGACCACTGCATTGCTAGCGCACGTGACAGCCCTCCTGATGTGGCTCAAACCGAGGCTCGAACCCAGGACCTCTGCATTGCTAGCGCACGTGACAGCCCTCCTGATGTGGCTCACACCGAGGCTCGAACCCAGGACCTCTGCATTGCTAGCGCACGTGACAGCCCTCCTGATGTGGCTCACACCGAGGCTCGAACCCAGGACCACTGCATTGCTAGCGCACGTGACAGCCCTCCTGATGTGGCTCACACCGAGGCTCGAACCCAGGACCTCTGCATTGCTAGCGCACGTGAGCGCCCTCCTGATGTGGCTCACACCGAGGCTCGAACCCAGGACCACTGCATTGCTAGCGCACGTGACAGCCCTCCTGATGTGGCTCACACCGAGGCTCGAACCCAGGACCTCTGCATTGCTAGCGCACGTGACAGCCCTCCTGATGTGGCTCACACCGAGGCTCGAACCCAGGACCACTGCATTGCTAGCGCACGTGACAGCCCTCCTGATGTGGCTCACACCGAGGCTCGAACCCAGGACCTCTGCATTGCTAGCGCACGTGACAGCCCTCCTGAAGCGTCTTAACAGTCTTAGGTGCCACTGGAAAAGCTAGCTGTTCGCTGGTGCAAGTGTGAAAGCTTCACGCATCCCCCGTGTGCTACATTCACCCCTCAAAATGTACTCGACTTGCAAACCCAGCATTGAGCTGTAGATGGACTAAACTGCGTACCCAGGGTTGAACTGAGCTGTAG
>NC_074692.1:50577729-50630229 GCF_029448725.1 Salvelinus fontinalis
CAAACCTTTTTAGAAACTATAGACTGTTATCTATCCAACAGTAGTAAATATATGCATATTGTAAAATCAAAAATTTCTTAAGAGGCCGTTTGAAAATGTGCACATATTTTCCAGTTTTTTCAATATTCACCCTGCAGCCTGAAGAAGTGTTAATTAAGCAATCCGCATTGTAAGTATCAATTTGATGTTCATGAACATTTGTCAGGACTTGATTAGGTCAGAATACCTGATTTGGTTAGGCTGCATGTAGCTAAGCCTTACCCTAACCTTTTTCCCAACCTTAACCTAATGATACTAACCTGCCACATGAATTCATCTAACCTAGCGCGTTAATTCATCTAACCTAGCTCGTTAATTCATCTAACCTAGCGCGTTAATTCATCTAACCTAGCACGTTAATTAATCTAACCTAGCACGTTAATTCATCTAACCCAGCTCGTTAATTCATCTAACCTAGCTTGTTAATTCATCTAACCTAGCTCGTTAATTAATTTAACCTAGCACGTTAATTCATCTAACCCAGCTCGTTAATTCATCTAACCTAGCACGTTAATTAATCTAACCTATCTCGTTAATTAATTTAACCTAGCTCATTAATTCATCTAACCTAGCACGTTAATTAATTTAACCTAGCTCGTTAATTCATCTAACCTAGCACGTTAATTCGTCTAACCTAGCTCGTTAATTAATCTAACCTAGCTCGTTAATTAATCTAACCTAGCACGTTAATTCATCTAACCTAGCACGTTAATTCATCTAACCTAGCACGTTAATTCATCTAACCTAGCACGTTAATTCATCTAACCTAGCACGTTAATTCATCTAACCTAGCACGTTAATTCATCTAACCTAGCACGTTAATTAATCTAACCCAGCATGTTAATTCATTTACCCTAGCATGTTAATTCATTTACTCTAGCACGTTAATTCATTTACCCTAGCACGTTAATTCATTTACCGTAGCATGTTAATTCATTTACCCTAGCATGTTAATTCATTTACCGTAGCATGTTAATTAATTTTCCCTAGCATGTTAATTCCAGTCGGGGCCACGATCATATTTACTCCCTCAATATTATCGTGGACTACAGGAAAAGGAGGGCCCAGCAAGCCCCCATTAACATCAACGGTGCTGCAGTGGAGCAGGTTGAGAGCTTCAAGTTCCTTGGTGTCCACATCACCAATGAACTATCATTGTCCAAACACACCAAGAGAGTTCTGAAGAAGGCATGACGATGTCGGCCCAGTACATCACTGGGGCCAAGCTTCATGCCATCCAGGACCTTGATACCAGGCGGTGTCAGAGGAAGGCCCTAACAATTGCCAAACACTCCAGCCGCCCTAGTTATAGACTGTTCTCTCTGCTACCGCACGGCAAGCGGTACCGGAGCACCAAGTCTAGGTCCAAAAGGCTTCTTAACAGCTTCCATCCCCAAACCATAAAACTCCTGAACAGCTAATCATATCGCTACCCGGACTTTTTGCATTGACCTCCCTCCCCCTATTTTTACGCTGCTGCTACTCTCTGTTTATTATCTTTGCATAGTCACTTTATCACTACCTACATATTACCTAAATTACCTCGACTAACCGGTGCCCCCGCACATTGACTCTGTACCAGTACCCCCTGTATATAGCTTCGCTACCGTTACTTTATTGTTGCTCTTTAATTATTTGTTATTTTTCTAATTACTTTAAAAAAAAAGTTAGTTCAGTTAATTTTAGTAAATACTTTCTTAAAACTTATTTTCGGAAAACGACATTGTTGGTTAAGGGCTTGTAAGTAAACATTTCATTGTAAGGTTTACACCTGTTGTATTCTGCGCATGTGACAAATAACATTTGATTTGATTTGATTAGTTTACTATGTATGATACTGTGGTGGTGTGGCATCCTCTTTTACCGATAATGGTTTGGTGTGATAGGAAGGATGGCATTTAATCATTGGTGTGGTGTGATAAGAAGGATGGCATTTAATCATTGGTTTGGTGTGATAAGAAGGATGGCATTTAATCATTGGTTTGGTGTGATAAGAAGGATGGCATTTAATCATTGGTTTGGTGTGATAGGAAGAATGGCATTTAATCATTGGTTTGGTGTGATAGGAAGAATGGCATTTAATCATTGGTTGGTGTGGTAAGAAGGATGGCATTTAATCATTGGTTTGGTGTGATAGGAAGGATGGCATTTAATCATTGGTTTGGTGTGATAAGAAGGATGGCATTTAATCATTGGTTTGGTGTGATAGGAAGAATGGCATTTAATCATTGGTTTGGTGTGATAAGAAGGATGGCATTTAATCATTGGTTTGGTGTGATAAGAAGGATGGCATTTAATCATTGGTTTGGTGTGGTAAGAAGGATGGCATTTAATCATTGGTTTGGTGTGATAGGAGGGATGGTATTTAAAAACTTCTTATGGCTAGGGTCCTTTTTTCAGAAATTCCGCCTGACTGACGTGCCCAAAGTAAACTCCCTGTTACTCAGGCCCAGAAGCCAGGAAATTAATGTATTTGTTACCATTGGATTGAAAACACTTTGAAGTTTGTTGAAATGTTAAAATAATGTATGAGACCATAACATAATTGATGTGGTAGCCGAAAATCCAAAGATAAACCAACCTGACATTTATTTATTTTTTTGTTCCCATGCTCTTTCAATGGAAAGGTATGGGTCCTATGCAATTCCAGCTCCCATATTGCAATTCTTATGGCTTCCACTAAATGTCAACTGTCTTTGGTCAAGGTTTGAGGCTTGTTTCTTCCAAAACAAGGACGAATTTTGGGTTTTGGTACAAGGTGTCACAGCTGGAAATCAGTTTGTGGGCCCACGACGAAGAGGACACATACCTGCTTATTTTACTTTTCTATTGAACATACTTCTTTCCGTATTAAATGTTATAGTTTATTTAAATTTCAAAATACCTGAGGATTGAATAGAAACGTAGTTTGACTTGTTTTAACAAGCGGTAGCTTTTTGGATTCCTTTGTCTGTATTTTGAACGAGTCGATTACTGAAATCGATGGCGCCAACTAAACTGACTTTTTGGGATATAAAGAAGGATTTCATCTAACAAAACGACCATGCATGTTGAGTTGTAGCTGGGACCCTTGGGATTGCAAACAGATTAAGATTTTCAAAGAGTAAGTGATTATTTAATCGCTATTTGTGATTTCATGAAGCCTGTGCTGGTTGAAAAATATGTTGATATGGGGCGCCGTCCTCAAACAATCGCATGGTATGCTTTTGCTGTAAAGCCTTTTGTAAATAGGACAATGCAGCTAGATTAACAATAATTTAAGCTTTTAACTGATATAAGATACTTGTATGTTCATAAATGTTTAATATTAAGATTATTTATTTGAATTGAGCGCCCTCCAATATCACCGTTATTGACAGGTGTCCCACTGACGGGACATCTAGCCCTAAGATGTTTCATTGGTTTGGTGTGACGGGAGGAATGGTATTTAACCATTGGTTTGGTGTGACAGGAGGGATGGTATTTAATCATTGGTTTTGTGTGACAGGAGGGATGGTATTTAACCATTGGTTTGGTGTTACAGGAGGGATGGTATTTAACCATTGGTTTGGTGTGACAGGAGGGATGGTATTTAACCCTTAGTTTGGTGTGACAGGAGGAATGGTATTTAACCATTGGTTTGGTGTGACAGGAGGGATGGTATTTAACCATTGGTTTGGTGTGACAGGAGGGATGGTATTTAACCCTTGGTGTGGTGTGATAGGAGGAATGGTATTTAACCCTTAGTTTGGTGTGACAGGAGGGATGGTATTTAATCATTGGTTTGGTGTGACAGGAGGAATGGTATTTAACCATTGGTTTGGTGTGATAGGAGGAATGGTATTTAACCCTTAGTTTGGTGTGACAGGAGGAATGGTATTTAATCCTTGGTTTGGTGTGATAGGAGGAATGGTATTTAATCCTTGGTTTGGTGTGACAGGAGGAATGGTATTTAATCCTTAGTTTGGTGTGACAGGAGGAATGGTATTTAATCCTTAGTTTGGTGTGACAGGAGGGATGGTATTTAACCCTTGGTTTGGTGTGACAGGAGGGATGGTATTTAACCCTTGGTTTGGTGTGACAGGAGGGATGGTATTTAGTCATTAGTTTGGTGTGACGGGAGGGATGGTATTTAACCCTTGGTTTGGTGTGACAGGAGGGATGGTATTTAACCCTTGGTTTGGTGTGACGGGAGGAATGGTATTTAACCCTTAGTTTGGTGTGACAGGAGGGATGGTATTTAACCCTTAGTTTGGTGTGACAGGAGGGATGGTATTTAACCCTTAGTTTGGTGTGACAGGAGGGATGGTATTTAACCCTTAGTTTTGTGTGACGGGAGGGATGGTATTTAACCCTTAGTTTGGTGTGACAGGAGGAATGGTATTTAACCCTTAGTTTGGTGTGACAGGAGGAATGGTATTTAACCCTTAGTTTGGTGTTACAGGAGGAATGGTATTTAACCCTTAGTTTGGTGTGACAGGAGGGATGGTATTTAACCATTGGTTTGGTGTGACAGGAGGGATGGTATTTAACCCTTGGTTTGGTGTGATAGGAGGGATGGTATTTAATCATTGGTTTGGTGTGACAGGAGGGATGGTTTTTAACCCTTGGTATGGTGTGACAGGAGGGATGGTATTTATCCCTTAGTTTGGTGTGACAGGATGAATGGTATTTAATCATTGGTTTGGTGTGACAGGAGGGATGGTATTTAACCCTTGGTTTGGTGTGACAGGAGGGATGGTATTTATCCCTTAGTTTGGTGTGACAGGAGGGATGGTATTTAACCCTTAGTTTGGTGTGACAGGAGGGATGGTATTTAATCCTTGGTTTGGTGTGACAGGAGGGATGGTATTTAACCCTTGGTTTGGTGTGACAGGAGGGATGGTATTTAACCCTAGGTTTGGTGTGACAGGATGAATGGTATTTAATCATTGGTTTGGTGTGACAGGAGGGATGGTATTTAGTCATTAGTTTGGTGTGACAGGAGGGATGGTATTTAGTCATTAGTTTGGTGTGACAGGAGGGATGGTATTTATTCCTTGGTTTGGTGTTACAGGAGGGATGGTATTTAATCGTTGGTTTGGTGTTACAGGAGGGATGGTATTTAACCATTAGTTTGGTGTTACAGGAAGGATGGTATTTCATCATTGTGTGTGTCTGTTTGTGTGTGTACCTGAGGAGGTGGGAGGGGATTTAATCATCCCGATTGTCTATGTGGAGGTGGGAGGGGATCTGAGGGATTTACAATTAACCGGGTGCTCTAACTCATGAATACCAACAACAGCATTCATAGGATTCAGTCACAGTCCCGTAGAAACATGAGAGAGAGCGAGGATGTAATGAAATGTGGAGTTGATCTATGACACAGCGAGAGGGTTTGTTTGAAATGCAGTGAGACGAACACATGGTTTTAAAATTACGCCGTCTGTACAGAGGAGGACACATCATGTTTGTTATTCTTTTTGTGATCAATCATTTTAATGAAGCTGTGACAGTTGGTGTTGAAAAACTTTGTTAGAACCACACCCCCTTCAGATGGAGGGAGAGAACCACACCCCCTTCAGATGGAGGGGAGAGAACCACACCCCCTTCAGATGGAGGGATAGAACCACACCCCCTTCAGATGGAGAGAGAGAGAACCACACCCCCTTCAGATGGAGGGATAGAACCACACCCCCTTCAGATGGAGGTAGAGAACCGCACCCCCTTCAGATGGAGGGAGAGAGAACCACACCCCTTCAGATGGAGGGAGAGAGAACCACACCCCCTTCATATGGAGGGAGAGAGAACCACACACCCTTCAGATGGAGGGAGAGAGAACCACACCCCCTTCAGATGAAGGGAGGTAGAGAACCACAACCCCTTCAGATGAAGGGAGGTAGAGAACCACACCCCCTTCAGATGGAGGGAGAGAGAACCACACCCCCTTCAGATGGAGGGAGAGAGAACCACGCCCCCTTCAGATGGAGGGATAGAGAACCACACCCCCTTCAGATGGAGGGATAGAACCACACCCCCTTCAGATGGAGGGAGAGAGAACCACACCCCCTTCAGATGGAGGGAGAGAGAACCACACCCCCTTCAGATGGAGGGAGAGAGAACCACACCCCCTTCAGATGGAGGGAGAGAGAACCACACCCCCTTCAGATGGAGGTAGAGAACCACACCCCCTTCAGATGGAGGGAGAGAGAACCACACCCCCTTCAGATGGAGGGAGAGAGAACCAAACCCCCTTCAGATGGAGGGAGAGAGAACCACACCCCCTTCAGATGGAGGGAGAGAGAACCACACCCCCTTCAGATGGAGGGAGAGAGAACCACACCCCCTTCAGATGGAGGGAGAGAGAACCACACCCCCTTCAGATGGAGGGAGAGAGAACCACACCCCCTTCAGATGGAGGGAGAGAGAACCACACCCCTTCCGATGAAGGGAGGGAGAGAACCACACCCCCTTCAGATGGAGGGAGAGAACCCCACCCCTTTCAGATGGAGAGAGAGAGAACCACACCCCCTTCAGATGGAGGGAGAGAACCCCACCCCCTTCAAATGGAGGGAGGGAGAACCACACCCCCTTCAGATGGAGGTAGAGAACCACACCCCCTTCAGATGGAGGCGAGAGAGAACCACACCCCCTTCAGATGGAGGGAGAGAACCACACCCCCTTCAGATGGAGGGAGAGAGAACCACACCCCCTTCAGATGGAGAGAGAGAGAACCACACCCCCTTCAGATGGAGGGAGGGAGAGAACCACACCCCTTCAGATGGAGGGAGAGAACCACACCCCCTTCAGATGGAGGGAGAGAACCACACCCCCTTCAGATGGAGAGAGAGAACCACACCCCCTTCAGATGGAGGGAGGGAGAACCACACCCCCTTCAGATGGAGGGAGAGAACCACACCCCCTTCAGATGGAGGGAGAGAGAACCACACCCCCTTCAGATGGAGGGAGAGAGAACCACACCCACTTCAGATGGAGAGAGAGAGAACCACACCCCCTTCAGAGGGAGAGAGAACCACACCCCTTCAGATGGAGGGAGAGAGAACCACACCCCCTTCAGAGGGAGAGAGAACCACACCCCCTTCAGATGGAGAGAGAGAGAACCACACCCCCTTCAGATGGAGGGAGAGAACCACACCCCCTTCAGAGGGAGAGAGAACCACACCCCTTCAGATGGAGGGAGAGAACCACACCCCCTTCAGATGGAGAGAGAGAACCACACCCCCTTCAGATTGAGGGATAGAACCACACCCCCTTCAGATGGAGGGATAGAACCACACCCCTTTCAGATGGAGGGAGGGATAGAACCACACCCCCTTCAGATGGAGGGAGAGAGAACCACATCCCCTTCAGATGGAGAGAGAGAGAACCACACCCCCTTCAGATGGAGGGAGAGAGAACCACACCCCCTTCAGATGGCGGGAGAGAACCACACCCCCTTCAGATGAAGGGAGGGAGAGAACCGTACCCCCTTCAGATGGAGGGAGGGAGAGAACCACACCCCCTTCAGATGGAGGGAGGGAGAGAACCACACCCCCTTCAGATGGAGGGAGAGAGAACCACACCCCCTTCAGATGGAGGGAGAGAGAACCACACCCCCTTCAGATGGAGGTAGAGAACCACACCCCCTTCAGATGGAGGGAGAGAGAACCACACCCCCTTCAGATGGAGGGAGAGAGAACCAAACCCCCTTCAGATGGAGGGAGAGAGAACCACACCCCCTTCAGATGGAGGGAGAGAGAACCACACCCCCTTCAGATGGAGGGAGAGAGAACCACACCCCCTTCAGATGGAGGGAGAGAGAACCACACCCCCTTCATATGGAGGGAGAGAGAACCACACCCCTTCCGATGAAGGGAGGGAGAGAACCACACCCCCTTCAGATGGAGGGAGAGAACCCCACCCCTTTCAGATGGAGAGAGGGAGAACCACACCCCCTTCAGATGGAGGTAGAGAACCACACCCCCTTCAAATGGAGGGAGGGAGAACCACACCCCCTTCAGATGGAGGTAGAGAACCACACCCCCTTCAAATGGAGGGAGGGAGAACCACACCCCCTTCAGATGGAGGTAGAGAACCCCACCCCTTTCAAATGGAGGGAGGGAGAACCACACCCCCTTCAGATGGAGGTAGAGAACCCCACCCCTTTCAGATGGAGAGAGGGAGAACCACACCCCCTTCAGATGGAGGTAGAGAACCCCACCCCCTTCAAATGGAGGGAGGGAGAACCACACCCCCTTCAGATGGAGGGAGAGAGAACCACACCCCCTTCAGATGGAGGGAGAGAGAACCACACCCCCTTCAGATGGAGGGAGAGAGAACCACACCCCCTTCAGATGGAGGTAGAGAACCACACCCCCTTCAGATGGAGGGAGAGAGAACCACACCCCCTTCAGATGGAGGGAGAGAGAACCAAACCCCCTTCAGATGGAGGGAGAGAGAACCACACCCCCTTCAGATGGAGGGAGAGAGAACCACACCCCCTTCAGATGGAGGGAGAGAGAACCACACCCCCTTCAGATGGAGGGAGAGAGAACCACACCCCCTTCAGATGGAGGGAGAGAGAACCACACCCCCTTCAGATGGAGGGAGAGAGAACCACACCCCTTCCGATGAAGGGAGGGAGAGAACCACACCCCCTTCAGATGGAGGGAGAGAACCCCACCCCTTTCAGATGGAGAGAGAGAGAACCACACCCCCTTCAG
Organism: Salvelinus fontinalis; assembly: GCF_029448725.1. Taxonomy (NCBI): domain Eukaryota; kingdom Metazoa; phylum Chordata; class Actinopteri; order Salmoniformes; family Salmonidae; genus Salvelinus; species Salvelinus fontinalis. The sequence continues at coordinate 50,586,450 of NC_074692.1, forward strand.
ATGGAGGGAGAGAACCCCACCCCCTTCAAATGGAGGGAGGGAGAACCACACCCCCTTCAGATGGAGGTAGAGAACCACACCCCCTTCAGATGGAGGCGAGAGAGAACCACACCCCCTTCAGATGGAGGGAGAGAACCACACCCCCTTCAGATGGAGGGAGAGAGAACCACACCCCCTTCAGATGGAGAGAGAGAGAACCACACCCCCTTCAGATGGAGGGAGGGAGAGAACCACACCCCTTCAGATGGAGGGAGAGAACCACACCCCCTTCAGATGGAGGGAGAGAACCACACCCCCTTCAGATGGAGAGAGAGAACCACACCCCCTTCAGATGGAGGGAGGGAGAACCACACCCCCTTCAGATGGAGGGAGAGAACCACACCCCCTTCAGATGGAGGGAGAGAGAACCACACCCCCTTCAGATGGAGGGAGAGAGAACCACACCCACTTCAGATGGAGAGAGAGAGAACCACACCCCCTTCAGAGGGAGAGAGAACCACACCCCTTCAGATGGAGGGAGAGAGAACCACACCCCCTTCAGAGGGAGAGAGAACCACACCCCCTTCAGATGGAGAGAGAGAGAACCACACCCCCTTCAGATGGAGGGAGAGAACCACACCCCCTTCAGAGGGAGAGAGAACCACACCCCTTCAGATGGAGGGAGAGAACCACACCCCCTTCAGATGGAGAGAGAGAACCACACCCCCTTCAGATTGAGGGATAGAACCACACCCCCTTCAGATGGAGGGATAGAACCACACCCCTTTCAGATGGAGGGAGGGATAGAACCACACCCCCTTCAGATGGAGGGAGAGAGAACCACATCCCCTTCAGATGGAGAGAGAGAGAACCACACCCCCTTCAGATGGAGGGAGAGAGAACCACACCCCCTTCAGATGGCGGGAGAGAACCACACCCCCTTCAGATGAAGGGAGGGAGAGAACCGTACCCCCTTCAGATGGAGGGAGGGAGAGAACCACACCCCCTTCAGATGGAGGGAGGGAGAGAACCACACCCCCTTCAGATGGAGGGAGAGAGAACCACACCCCCTTCAGATGGAGGGAGAGAGAACCACACCCCCTTCAGATGGAGGTAGAGAACCACACCCCCTTCAGATGGAGGGAGAGAGAACCACACCCCCTTCAGATGGAGGGAGAGAGAACCAAACCCCCTTCAGATGGAGGGAGAGAGAACCACACCCCCTTCAGATGGAGGGAGAGAGAACCACACCCCCTTCAGATGGAGGGAGAGAGAACCACACCCCCTTCAGATGGAGGGAGAGAGAACCACACCCCCTTCATATGGAGGGAGAGAGAACCACACCCCTTCCGATGAAGGGAGGGAGAGAACCACACCCCCTTCAGATGGAGGGAGAGAACCCCACCCCTTTCAGATGGAGAGAGGGAGAACCACACCCCCTTCAGATGGAGGTAGAGAACCACACCCCCTTCAAATGGAGGGAGGGAGAACCACACCCCCTTCAGATGGAGGTAGAGAACCACACCCCCTTCAAATGGAGGGAGGGAGAACCACACCCCCTTCAGATGGAGGTAGAGAACCCCACCCCTTTCAAATGGAGGGAGGGAGAACCACACCCCCTTCAGATGGAGGTAGAGAACCCCACCCCTTTCAGATGGAGAGAGGGAGAACCACACCCCCTTCAGATGGAGGTAGAGAACCCCACCCCCTTCAAATGGAGGGAGGGAGAACCACACCCCCTTCAGATGGAGGTAGAGAACCACACCCCCTTCAGATGGAGGGAGAGAGAACCACACCCCCTTCAGATGGAGAGAGAGAGAACCACACCCCCTTCAGATGGAGGGAGGGAGAGAACCACACCCCCTTCAGATGGAGGGAGAGAACCACACCCCCTTCAGATGGAGGGAGAGAACCACACCCCCTTCAGATGGAGGGAGAGAGAACCACACCCCCTTCAGATGGAGAGAGAGAGAACCACACCCCCTTCAGATGGAGGGAGGGAGAGAACCACACCCCCTTCAGATGGAGGGAGAGAACCACACCCCCTTCAGATGGAGGGAGAGAACCACACCCCCTTCAGATGGAGAGAGAGAACCACACCCCCTTCAGATGGAGGGAGGGAGAACCACACCCCCTTCAGATGGAGGGAGAGAACCACACCCCCTTCAGATGGAGGGAGAGAGAACCACACCCCCTTCAGATGGAGGGAGAGAGAACCACACCCCCTTCAGATGGAGGGAGAGAGAACCACACCCACTTCAGATGGAGAGAGAGAGAACCACACCCCCTTCAGAGGGAGAGAGAACCACACCCCTTCAGATGGAGGGAGAGAGAACCACACCCCCTTCAGAGGGAGAGAGAACCACACCCCCTTCAGATGGAGAGAGAGAGAACCACACCCCCTTCAGATGGAGGGAGAGAACCACACCCCCTTCAGAGGGAGAGAGAACCACACCCCTTCAGATGGAGGGAGAGAACCACACCCCCTTCAGATGGAGGGATAGAACCACACCCCTTTCAGATGGAGGGAGGGATAGAACCACACCCCCTTCAGATGGAGGGAGAGAGAACCACATCCCCTTCAGATGGAGAGAGAGAGAACCACACCCCCTTCAGATGGAGGGAGAGAGAACCACACCCCCTTCAGATGGCGGGAGAGAACCACACCCCCTTCAGATGAAGGGAGGGAGAGAACCGCACCCCCTTCAGATGGAGGGAGGGAGAGAACCACACCCCCTTCAGATGGAGGGAGGGAGAGAACCACACCCCCTTCAGATGGAGGGAGGGAGAGAACCACACCCCCTTCAGATGGAGGGAGAGAACCACACCCCCTTCAGATGGAGGGAGAGAGAACCACACCCCCTTCAGATGGGGGGAGAGAGAACCACACCCCCTTCAGATGGAGGGAGAGAACCACACCCCCTTCAGATGGAGGGAGTGAGATGTACAGTATTTTGCCGTGGGTGTGGCACTAACCTGGTTATATAACAGAGTTGTATTGGGCTAACCTGGTTATATAACAGAGGCTAACCTGAGAGCTGTATTGGGCTAACCTGGTTATATACCAGAGGCTAACCTGGTTATATAACAGAGCTGTATTGGGCTAACCTGGTTATATAACAGAGCTGTATTGGGCTAACCTGGTTATATACCAGAGACTAACCTGGTTATTTACCAGAGACTAACCTGGTTATATAACAGAGCTGTATTGGGCTAACCTGGTTATATAACAGAGCTGTATTGGGCTAACCTGGTTATATAACAGAGACTAACCTGGTTATATAACAGAGACTAACCTGGTTATATAACAGAGACTAACCTGGTTATATAACAGAGCTGTATTGGGCTAACCTGGTTATACAACAGAGACTAACTTGAATACAGAGGTAGTTAATGAAACTCTATATCAATGAGACTAATCGGAATACATGAAGGTTAAATAAATAGTACTTGGCCATTTCATAGATGAGGCCTGACAAGTGAAAGGCGACAAGTAAAGACTGTTTTCAGTAGAACCCATGGGACGGTAGGTGTGAAGTCCTCTGTGTGTTTTTGGTAATGGACTTGATGCCGCAGATTCTAGTTCGTATTGTAAGTTTTGTCTTGATAAATCCTTTTTGGGATAGGCGTCCCGCTAGCGGTGAATCTGGAGGGCGCACAATTCAAATAAATAATCATAAAAATAATGGATATTAAACATTTAGGAACATAAAATTGTCTGATATCGGTTGAAAGCTTCAAATTCTTGTTAATCTAACTGCACTGTCCGATTTACATGATCTATTACAGCGAAAACATGCCATGCGATTGTCTGAGGACGGCGCCCCAATTTCAAAATATTTTTCCACGGGCACAGGTTTCATAAATTTACAGATAGCGAATAAAAAGTCACTTACTTTTTGAAAATGTGATTTTTCTTTGGATTTTCTCCTACCTTATCTATTGTGTGATATTCTCCAACATTATTTTAACATTTCTACAAACTTCAAAGTGTTTTCTTTCCAATGGTACCAATTATATGCATATCCTGGCTTCAGGGCCTGAGCAACAGGCAGTTTACTTTGGGCACGTCATTCCGGAGGAAGTAGAGAAAAAAGGGGCCTAGCCCTAAGAAAGAGAGGAGCGATCTCAGGGTCGGGGGACAGCCAAATGCATATGCAAGGTTTTTTGTGTGTCTCTATGTGTCCTATCACTCTGCTAACGTGTTGCTTCAATCCAAAGGATTCTCCAGTAGCTCCATATTCAGACTAGAGGTCTACAGTCAGTAGTCTCCAGTAGCTCTGTAATCAGACTAGAGGTCTACAGTCAGTAGTCTCCAGTAGCTCTGTAATCAGACTAGAGGTCAGTAGTCTACAGTAACTCTGTATTCAGACTAGAGGTTTACAGTCAGTAGTCTACAGTAGCTCTGTAATCAGACTAGAGGTCTACAGTCAGTAGTCTCCAGTAGCTCTGTAATCAGACTAGATGTTTACAGTCAGAAGTCTCCAGTAGCTCTGTATTCAGACTAGAGGTCAGTAGTCTACAGTAGCTCTGTATTCAGACTAGATGTTTACAGTCAGTAGTCTACAGTAGCTCTGTATTCAGACTAGATGTTTACAGTCAGTAGTCTACAGTAGCTCTGTATTCAGACTAGAGGTCAGTAGTCTACAGTAGCTCTGTAATAAGACTAGAGGTCAGTAGTCTACAGTAGCTCTGTATTCAGACTAGAGGTCAGTAGTCTACAGTAGCTCTGTATTCAGACTAGAGGTCAGTAGTCTACAGTATCTATGTATTCAGACTAGAGGTTTACAGTCAGTAGTCTACAGTAGCTCTGTATTCAGACTAGAGGTTTACAGTCAGTAGTCTACAGTAGCTCTGTATTCAGACTAGAGGTCAGTAGTCTACAGTAGCTCTGTATTCAGACTAGAGGTTTACAGTCAGTAGTCTACAGTAGCTCCATATTCTGACTAGAGGTCTACAGTCAGTAGTCTACAGTAGCTCTGTATTCAGACTAGAGGTTTACAGTCAGTAGTCTACAGTAGCTCTGTAATAAGACTAGAGGTCAGTAGTCTCCAGTAGCTCTGTATTCAGACTAGAGGTTTACAGTCAGTAGTCTACAGTAGCTCCATATTCTGACTAGAGGTCTACAGTCAGTAGTCTACAGTATCTATGTATTCAGACTAGAGGTCTACAGTCAGTAGTCTCCAGTAGCTCTGTATTCAGACTAGAGGTCAGTAGTCTACAGTATCTATGTATTCAGACTAGAGGTCTACAGTCAGTAGTCTCCAGTAGCTCTGTATTCAGACTAGAGGTCAGTAGTCTACAGTAGCTCTGTAATCAGACTAGAGGTTTACAGTCAGTAGTCTCCAGTAGCTCTGTATTCAGACTAGAGGTTTACAGTCAGTAGTCTACAGTAGCTCTGTATTCAGACTAGAGGTCAGTAGTCTACAGTAGCTCTGTATTCAGACTAGAGGTCAGTAGTCTCCAGTAGCTCTGTATTCAGACTAGAGGTCAGTAGTCTACAGTAGCTCTGTATTCAGACTAGAGGTTTACAGTCAGTAGTCTACAGTAGCTCTGTAATCAGACTAGAGGTCTACAGTCAGTAGTCTCCAGTAGCTCTGTAATCAGACTAGATGTTTACAGTCAGAAGTCTCCAGTAGCTCTGTATTCAGACTAGAGGTCAGTAGTCTACAGTAGCTCTGTATTCAGACTAGATGTTTACAGTCAGTAGTCTACAGTAGCTCTGTATTCAGACTAGATGTTTACAGTCAGTAGTCTACAGTAGCTCTGTATTCAGACTAGAGGTCAGTAGTCTACAGTAGCTCTGTAATAAGACTAGAGGTCAGTAGTCTACAGTAGCTCTGTATTCAGACTAGAGGTCAGTAGTCTACAGTAGCTCTGTATTCAGACTAGAGGTCAGTAGTCTACAGTATCTATGTATTCAGACTAGAGGTTTACAGTCAGTAGTCTACAGTAGCTCTGTATTCAGACTAGAGGTTTACAGTCAGTAGTCTACAGTAGCTCTGTATTCAGACTAGAGGTCAGTAGTCTCCAGTAGCTCTGTATTCAGACTAGAGGTTTACAGTCAGTAGTCTACAGTAGCTCCATATTCTGACTAGAGGTCTACAGTCAGTAGTCTACAGTAGCTCTGTATTCAGACTAGAGGTTTACAGTCAGTAGTCTACAGTAGCTCTGTAATAAGACTAGAGGTCAGTAGTCTCCAGTAGCTCTGTATTCAGACTAGAGGTTTACAGTCAGTAGTCTACAGTAGCTCCATATTCTGACTAGAGGTCTACAGTCAGTAGTCTACAGTATCTATGTATTCAGACTAGAGGTCTACAGTCAGTAGTCTCCAGTAGCTCTGTATTCAGACTAGAGGTCAGTAGTCTACAGTATCTATGTATTCAGACTAGAGGTCTACAGTCAGTAGTCTCCAGTAGCTCTGTATTCAGACTAGAGGTCAGTAGTCTACAGTAGCTCTGTAATCAGACTAGAGGTTTACAGTCAGTAGTCTCCAGTAGCTCTGTATTCAGACTAGAGGTTTACAGTCAGTAGTCTACAGTAGCTCTGTATTCAGACTAGAGGTCAGTAGTCTACAGTAGCTCTGTATTCAGACTAGAGGTCAGTAGTCTCCAGTAGCTCTGTATTCAGACTAGAGGTCAGTAGTCTCCAGTAGCTCTGTATTCAGACTAGAGGTCAGTAGTCTACAGTATCTATGTATTCAGACTAGAGGTTTACAGTCAGTAGTCTACAGTAGCTCTGTAATCAGACTAGAGGTTTACAGTCAGTAGTCTCCAGTAGCTCTGTATTCAGACTAGAGGTTTACAGTCAGTAGTCTACAGTAGCCCTGTATTCAGACTAGAGGTCAGTAGTCTACAGTAGCTCTGTAATCAGACTAGAGGTTTACAGTCAGTAGTCTCCAGTAGCTCTGTATTCAGACTAGAGGTTTACAGTCAGTAGTCTACAGTAGCTCTGTATTCAGACTAGAGGTTTACAGTCAGTAGTCTCCAGTAGCTCTGTATTCAGACTAGAGGTTTACAGTCAGTAGTCTACAGTAGCTCTGTAATCAGACTAGAGGTCTGCAGTGGTCCTGCCATCAACAGCCATCAGCTGCATTCATGGGACTAAACACACAAACAAACAAAGCCCAAATGAGAAGAATAAAATTCATTAAAATGTCCTCTTTGCTTCCAGGTGGCTAAGAACACATAATAGACGACCAGTAGCACAGCCAACAAGCAAAGGAGGGAAGAAGGGGAAGTCGTAGAGGATACAGAAGAAAAGACTTGCTCTTCAATTGAAGAGCAGCCTAGCTCTAAACAAACCCTTTTTAACAGCCAAAAGCTGGTGCTGCCCTAGATGAGGAGGAAGAGAAGAGAGGAGAGAAATGAGGACAAAGGGGGAAAAAACACAGAAAACCAGGTGCTTCTACATTTAAAGGTCTCAATACCTCTGAAGATACACAATAAGCACAGGAAGGGATAAAGGTGGCAGATGGACGCTGGTTGGAGAATCAGAGCCGGGGATGGGGATGTAGGGCGGCCCCAGTGCACTACACACTACACACTACACACTACACTACACACTACACTACACTACACTACACTACACTACACTACACTACACACACACACACACACACACACACACACACACACACACAGTACCATCTTGAAGGTTATGGTATTTAGTGTTAGGGTTAGGGGACTTGAGGGTTTGGGGACTTGAGGGTTAGGAGACTTGAGAGTTAGGGTTAAGAGACTTGAAGGTTAGGGGACTTGAGGGTTAGGGTTAGGGGACTTGAGAGTTAGGGGACTTGAGGGTTAAGGAACTTGAGGGTTAGGGGACTTGAGATTTAGGGGACTTGAGGGTTAGGGGACTTGAGGGTTAGGGGACTTGAGGGTTAGGGGACTTGAGGGTTAGGGTTACACTGCACCAAATCCTTTAGTTTCAGACTCCTAAATACTCTTACACCTCTGAAGAATCTAGCCACTTCCATGCCAGTTGGAAGAACTTAAGTGTTTTATCTCGGCACACAAAACAAATGTTTTTTTCTCTCCGAATGTATGTTAAAACTTCTTGAGGGCAGGGGGCAGCATTTTCACTTTCGGAAAAATATCATGCCAAAATTCAACTGCTTGCTACTCATCCCCAGAATATAAGATATGCATATTATTAGTATATTTGGACAGAAAACAGTCTGAAGTTTCTAAAACTGTTTGAATCATGTCTGTGAGAATAACAGAACTTATGTAGCAGGCAAAACCCTGAGGACAAACCATTCAGAATTTGTCTTTTTTTGATATCACTGTCTTTTCAATGAGATTTCTTAGAGACACCAGATTTCTAATGGACTTGCTTGCAGTTCCTAACGCTTCCACTGGATGTCACCAGTCCTTGGAAATCGGTTGAGGTTATTCCTTTGCGTAGTGAAGAAGTAGGGCTATCGTAAATGAGGTTCACATGAAGCTAATTTTTTGAGAGTCACGTTACGAAAAAAGTTGCGTCAGTTTGTTTTCTTTTTGTATTGAACACAGATCATCCCGTCTTCAAATGTATCGATTATTAATGTTTAAAAATACCTAACGTTGTATTACAAAAGTAGTTTGAAATGTTTTGGTAAAGTTTACATGTTACTTTTGATATATTTTGTAGTGACTTGTCGTAAGTTGGAAGCTGTGTTTTTCTGGATGAAATGGTCCAAATAAATTGACATTTTGGATATATATCGATGGAATTAATCGAACAAAAGACCATTTGTGATGTTTATGGGACATATTGGAGTGCCAACAAAAGAATTTCGTCAAAGGTAAGGCATGAATTATATTTTATTTCTGCGTTTTGTGTCGTGCCTGCAGTGTTGAAATATGCTACTCTCTTTGTTTACCGTTGTGCTATCATCAGATAATAGCATCTTATGCTTTCGCCGAAAAGCCTTTTTGAAATCTGACATGTTGGCTGGATTCACAACGAGTGTAGCTTTAATTTGGTATCTTACATGTGTGATTTAATGAAAGTTAGATTTTTATATAATTTTATTTGAATATGGCGCTCTGTATTTTGTCTGGCTATCGGCCAGTTGGGACGATTGCGTCCCACCTACCCCAGAGAGGTTAAGACAACTCTTTATCTATATTTGACCAACCCTGATATTCATCAGTCAAATCTTTTATTCTTTTTAGTCCATAAAATCAGTTAGTTAAATCTCAATGCAGATTCCCATTGCAGTTGCTTGCTAGACTATATTTTCCCATGTTGCTGGCACAGACAAGTAATTAGTAGAGTTCAAGTATTGTTCTTCATTCTATACCTAGAGGACTCCAGATATCTCCAGGAGGTATAAATATAATTTTTGTCTTTATATGTTGTCTAGTACTGTCTTTTTGCTAGCTCGGGCCATCTACTTTAATTGCTGCCCGTCTTCCCAACACTTGGTGTGTGAACTGCTGACTGCTCATAACTTGCAGGTGATTGTTGACACATCAACCAGGATCAAGGGGCGGGGTAATTTGTGACTTGTTTTGGTAATCAGTGGCTGTATTGGAGGGGGAGTGGTTTCTCCTCTCCTAGGTAATCAGCAATTAGTACAGGGAGCTGTGCTCTTCAGCTCTGCTAGGCAATTAGCAATTGGTGTTAGTACTTCAGTCTCCCCTTACAGCTCAGCGGCAGCTGTAAGCGGTGGTCGTGTCAGTGGCGGTCTCATCGGTGAAACAAAGAAGGCTCTGCCCAGTTGTTCGAGGAAGGCTCCACACTACTCTCTCACTTGAGTATCTTACCTAGTTATTTTCTGATTATCTAATTGTGCTAATTTGTAGCTTGGACAACTATGTTTGTGTTTTCTATGCCTGTTCATGCCTCTCCCTGTTAGCTCCCCACCCCTTGGCTGCAGTCCTTATAATTTAGTGTACCCTGTGCACGCAACCCAAGTGGAATTCCGAGTCTCTGGCAGCGTTTGAAACTGCAGATCTGTGGTCAAGAACAGCAAGTTCATTGCAGCCTATGCTGCCCTACAGTCCTAACTATGTTTTCTCTCATAGTCCAATACGATCTGGTCAGTGGTGGTGACACAGGGCTACCAATTTCTGGTCATTTTCTCTTTTCTCCCTCTCTCACATGTCCGTCTGCTCATTTGAATTCGATGCTGTCACTTGTCCACTCAAGCTTAACATTGTTGTCATCTATCACCCACCAGGTGCCCTTGGAGTGTTCCTCAATGAACTTGACACCTTTGTAAGCTCATTTCCTGACAATGGCTCATCACTCTTCATACTTGGCGACTTCAACCTCCTGACATCTGCCTTTGAGTCATTTCTTTCCAACTCTCTCTTTCCCCTCCTTGCCTCTATTGACCTCACCATTTCCCAATCCCCTCCAACTCACAAGGCAAGCAATACTCTTAATTAACTTCCTCTTTACTAGAGGCTGTTATCCTACTAATCTCACTGTAACCCCCTCCAGGTCTCTGATCACTACTTTGTTTCCTTTTCTGTCTCCCTTTCCTCCAACCCTAGCCCCTCAGTCCCTTCAACCCTAGCCCCTCAGTCCCTTCAACCCTAGCCCCTCAGTCCCTAGAACCCTAGCCCCTCAGTCCCTAGAACCCTAGCCCCTCAGTCCCTAGAACCCTAGCCCCTCAGTCCCTAGAACCCTAGCCCCTCAGTCCCTAGAACCCTAGCCCCTCAGTCCCTAGAACCCTAGCCCCTCAGTCCCTCCAACCCTAGCCCCTCAGTCCCTCCAACCCTAGCCCCTCAGTCCCTCCAACCCTAGCCCCTCAGTCCCTCCAACCCTAGCCCCTCAGTCCCTCCAACCCTAGCCCCTCAGTCCCTCCAACCCTAGCCCCTCAGTCCCTCCAACCCTAGCCCCTCAGTCCCTCCAACCCTAGCCCCTCAGTCCCTCCAACCCTAGCCATTCAGCTCCTACCCAGATGGTCAGGTGCCATCACAATGTCTGCTCTCTCTCCCACTACTCTCTCTACTATTTTATCAACTCTCCCTTCTGCTATGTCCTTCTCCCTTCTCTTTCCTGATTCTGCCTCTTCGGCCCTACTCTCCTCCCTTTCTGCATCCTATGACTCGCAATGTCCTCTTTCCTCCTGGCCGGCTTGGCCCTTCTGCTCCATGTCTAACTAACTCATTGCGAGCTTACAGAAGAGGGCTGAGTGGAAATGGAGGAAAACTAAGATTCCTGAAAACCTATCATCCTTTCACTCCCTCCTTTCTAACTTCTCTTTCTCTGTATATGCTGCTAAAGCCACTTTCATTTTAATGTAAATAATGTAAAACAACACCTATCATACTACTATGACTGACCCTGTAACACATTACACTGCACCTATCCAGTGTATGTGGCAATACAACATCTTAGTTATTATTATGAGCAGCTTTTTAAGCATCTGCCTCTGGGTGGCAGGTAGACTAGTGGTTAGAGCATTGGGCCAGTAACCGAAAGATTGCTAGATCGAATCCCCAAGCTGGCAAGGTAAGAATCTGTCGTTCTGCCTCTGAACAAGGCAGTGAACCCACTGTTCCTAGGCCGTCATTGTAAATAAGAATTTGTTCTTAATTAACTGACTTGCCTAGTTAAATAAAGGTTAAATAAAAAAAATAGAAAAAAATAACCCTGGAAAACTCTTCTCCTCCCTCCTTAATCCTCCGCCCCTCCCTCTCTGCAGACGACTTTGTCAACCTCTTTGAAAAGACGGTTGACGACATCTGCTCCTCGTTCACTCTTCCTATTGAGTCCGCTAGTCAAACTCACACAGAACAACCCTACGCCTAGACCTATTTCTCCCCTCTCTCTCCAGCTGAAATCCTGCTACTGGTGAAGTTTGGCCGCCCTACAACCTGCTCGACCCCATCCCCTCCTCCCTTCTCCAGACCATCTCTGGAGACCTTCTCCCATTCCTCACTTCTCTCAACTCTTCCCTGACCACTGGACTGCACCCCCTCTGACTTCAAAATGGCCCGAGACACGAGACCCCGTCAAGAAAACAATACTCAACTCATCTGACATGACAAACTGTAGGCCTTTTGTTTCTTTCCAAAACACTTGAGCGTGCTGTCTCTCAGCTCTCGTTATCTTTCTCAGAACCATTGTCTTTAACCTAACCAATCAGGCTTCAAGACGAGTCATTCAACCGAGACTGCTATTCTCTGTCACAGATGCTCTCCGCACTGTGAAAGCTGTTCTGATCCTCCTAGATCTATTCGCTGCCTTCAGACACCGTGAACCATCAGATCCGCCTCTCCATCCTCTCAGGGCTGGGTGTCTCTGGCTCTGCACAGGCTACTCCTACCAGGTGAAGTGGAGAGGGTGTGTCGGCTTTCGTGTGCAAAGGGGGGACCAACTCCATATCAATGCCCATGATTTTGGAATGAGATGTTTGACGAGCAGGTGTCCAGACACATTTGGTCATGTAGTGTATCTAGTGTAATGGGATGTATAGATGGATGGATAGTCTATATAGATAGACTATGTAGTATATCTGAAGATTAGTATATGTACAGTATTAGTTAAATAGGATAAGCCTTGACTAGAATACATGATTTGGAAAGGCACACACCTGTCTATATAAGGTCCTACAGTTGACAGTGCATGTCAGAGCAAAAACCAAGCCATGAGGTCGAAGGAGCTGTCGAGGCACAGATCTGCAGAAAAGTACCAAAACATTTCTGCAGTATTGAAGGTCCCCAAGAATGGAAGAAATTGAAGAAGTTTGGAACCACCAAGACTCTTCCTAGAGCTGGCAGCACAGCCAAACTTAGCAATCGGGGGAGACGGGCCTTGGTCAGGGAAGTGACCAAGATTTCCTCTGCGGGGATGGGAGAACCTTCCAGAAGGACAGGCATCTCTGCAGCACTCCACCAATCAGGCCTTTATGGTAGAGTGGCCAGACTGAAGCAACTCCCCTGTAAAAGGCACATGACAGCCCGCTTGGAGTTTGCCAAATGACATATGAAAACTCTCAGACCATGAGAAACAAGATTCTCTGGTCTGATGAAATCAAGATTGAACTCATTGGGCTGAATGGCTAGCATCACATCTGGAGGAAACCTGGCACCATCCCAAATATGAACGGAGCAAAGATCGTTGTTGAGCTTCAGGGAGCTCGGGACCTCAGACTGGGCTGAAGGTTCACCTTCCCACAGGACAGCGACCCTAAGCACACAGCCAAGACAATGCAGGAGAGCTCGGACTTGAACCCGATCGAGCATCTCTGGCGAGACCTGAAAATATCTGGGCACCAACCCTCCCCATCCAACCTGACAAACCTTGAGAGGATCTGCAGAGAAGAATGGGAGAAACTCCTTAAATACATCTGTGTCAAGCTTGTAGCGTCTTACCCAAGAAGACTCAATGATGTAATCGCTGCCAAAGGTGCTTCAACAAAGTACTGAGTAAAGGGTCTGGATACTGATGTAAAATGTGATATTTAGCAAAAATAAATGTGATAATTTGCAAAATTTCATAACATGTTTCTGCTTTTGTCATTTATATGTATTATGTATTATGTGTAGCTTGATGAGGGAGAAAATTATATAATCAATTTAAGAATAAGTTATCTTAAGATGAATGCACTAACAATAAGTTGCTCTGGATAAGAGTGTCTGCAAATGATTAAAATGTAAAAACTGTAAAAAAAAAAAAAAATGCAAATATGGTTGAAATGCAGGTATTCAATTTATTGTAAAATGTCACTTTTTTTTTCTTAGAATACATTCATATACACTTTTTCTTATTGTATCAGGTATTTTGCAATTTTTTTGTGTTAAAATAAATTACTTTTACATGTCTAATTTGCATATGTGAATAAATTACATAAAGGGGTGGAACCACGCTCTGGCTATCCTACCTGCATATCCTACCTCACCGTCTAGACTGCCTCATTCACTACCGTTGTTATCACGTTCTCTTGCATAATTCAACCAGTTGTGTCAATAGCAGGATTAAAAATCAACACGCTTAGGTATAGATTACACCTGTCTAAACATACTTTACGTTGTTTGTGAGATCAGACATCGTTTCACGATGTTCATTTTCTGAAGTTGCTTTCATTTCAGCACATCTAATTTGTAAACGTTTCAACTGTATTAAATTATAACTTTTCTTTTTTAATTCCACAAAAAAAATGACACATCAAAATCAAGAAGTCCTCTTGTCTGTCTTGTGATGTTGAGACATGTGAAACACTGTGTAAGTGTTGAGACACTATGTGTAAGTGTTGAGACACTATGTGTAAGTGTTGAGACACTATGTGTAAGTGTTGAGACACTGTGTGTAAGTGTTGAGACACTGTGTGTAAGTGTTGAGACACTATGTGTAAGTGTTGAGACACTGTGTGTAAGTGTTGAGACACTGTGTGTAAGTGTTGAGACACTGTGTGTAAGTGTTGAGACACTATGTGTAAGTGTTGAGACACTATGTGTAAGTGTTGAGACACTATGTGTAAGTGTTGAGACACTATGTGTAAGTGTTGAGACACTATGTGTAAGTGTTGAGACACTATGTGTAAGTGTTGAGACACTATGTGTAAGTGTTGAGACATGATATGAGGACAATAGACAAGGTGTTCGGGGCTGTTAGCATGTCTAAACAACCATTCACTTCCAGAGCCGACTAATCAAGACTGTTCTCTCGTTTACATCATGACTTTTCAACACTTGACTTTCTACTTCTTACCATTAAAGATATTCTGACTAACATGTACACACTTGAAAACAGGACATTTTTACGCAGTGTTAGGGTTAGAGGACTTGAGGGTTAAGGCGTCAGCATGTTTCGGTTCGGCTGGCGCCTAGATGAAGTCGGCGAACCGAACCAGTGCTCCTGTACTCCCTTTAAAGATCTTAGCTTAAAAACGAGAAAAAAGCAACAATAGCACTGTTTGTCCATTTTGATACACCGTAGCCATTATACACTCAAAATAGTCAGAATTAATCAACAACTCAAGAAATGACAATGGCGCCAGAGGAGATGGCTGCCGTTTTACGGGCTCCTAACCAATTGTACTATTTTGTGTGTTATTTTGCATTGCATTTTTGCAACTTACTTTGTATATAATGTTTCTGACACCGTCTCTTATACCATCTACTGCATCTTGCCTATGCCGTTCGGCCAAAACTCACTCATATATTTTTATGTACATATTCTTATTCATTCCTTTACACTTGTGTGTATAAGGTAGTTGTTCTGAAATTGTTAGATTAGATTACTCGTTGGATGTTACTGCATGGTCGGAACTAGAAGCACAAGCATTTCGCTACACTCGCATTAACATCTGCTAACCAATGTGTATGTGACCGAAAAGGGCTTCTGGATATCAGAACAGCGATTACTCAGCTCGAAGTGAACGAAGATTTTCTCCATAACGAGTAGGACACAAAGGATTTACTGCTGGACCAGGCCCAAATCCCCATCATTCGCATGAAGAAGATACGGCGGTACAGGGGATGCAGGTCTACGTGCCTTGTGAGAATTCCTCGGCTAGTGGGTAACCCGCCTCTACCATCCGTCCTATTGGCCGACGTGCAATCACTGGAGAATACACTGGATGAGCTCCGTTCAAGACTATCCTACCAACGGGATAGTCTAGTCGTGGTTGAACGACGACATGGATAATGTACAGTTGGCTGGGTTTTTCTGTGCATCGGCAAGACAGAACAGTTGCCTCTGGTAAGACACTGGCCTGTGTCTATTTGTCAATAACAGCTGGTGCGCTAAATCTAATATTAAGGAAGTATCTAGGTTTTGTTTTGATACTCATCATAAGCTGTAGAGGTTTTGCTCACCTGAGGTAGAGTCTATCATGATAAGCTGTAGACCTATTAGACAAGGCCCTCATCCCCGTCATTCGCAGGAGAAAGAGATATCAGGGAAGAAGGTCTGGGTGCCTTGTAAGAATCCGACATCGAGTGGTAATCTTCCTTTACCACCGGTCCTATTAGCCAACGTACAATCAATAGATAATAAAATACAATAATTATGATCACGTAATATCTTATGTTTCAACGAGTCCTGGCTGAACGACGACATGAAAACATATAGCTGGCAGGTTTTACGCTTTTTCGGCAGAATTGAACAGCGGCCTCTGGTAAGAAAAAGGGTGGCGGTCTATATATATTTGTAAACAACAGCTGGTGCACGAAATCTAAGGAAGTCTCGAGGTTTTGTTCACCTGAGGTAGAGTATCTCATGATAAACTGTAGACCACACTATTTACCAAGAGAGTTTTCATCTATATTTTTCGTAGCTGTCTATTTACCACCACAAACCCTTTGCTGGCACTAAGACCGCACTCAACAAGCTGTATAGGGCCACGAGCAAAGCAGAAAATGCTCATCCAGAGATGGCGCTCCTTGTGGCCGGGGACTTCAATGCAGGAAAACTTAAATCCGTTTTACCTCATTTCTACCAGCATGTCACATGAGCAACCAGAGGGGGAAAAACTCTAGACCACCTCTACTCCACACACAGAGATGCATCAAAGCTCTCCCTCGCCCTCCATTTGGCAAATCTTACCGTAATTACAGTATATCCTTCTGATTGCTGCTTACAAGCAAAACTAAAGCAGGAAGTACCAGTGACTCAATCAATACGGAAGTGGTCAGATAACGCAGATGCTAAGCTGCTGGATTGTTTTGCTAGCACAGACTGGAAAATGTTCCGGGATTCATCCGATGGCATTGAGGAGTATACCACATCAGTCACCGGTTTTGTCAAAAAAGTGCATTGATGACTTCATCCCAACAGTGACCGTGTACGTACATGCCCCAACCAAAAGCCGTCTATGCATAGTCACTTATCACTACCTGTACATATGCCTCAATTACCTCAACTAAATGGTAGTGTATGTTAAATTACGCAGATTGACTCCGTAACAGTGCCTCCTTTAAATAGCCGTGTTATTGTTACTCTTTAAATAAAAATACTTCAGCTAATTTAGTAGATATTTTTCTTAAAGATATACTTCTCCTTAATGCAACCGCTGTGTCAGATTTCTAAAAAGGTTTTACGAAAAAAAAAGCACACCATGCAATAATCTGAGTACAGCGCTCAGGCACCAAAACAAGCCATACAGATACCCGCCATGTTGTGGAGTCAACAGAAGTTAGAAATAGCATTATAAATATTTGCTTACCTTTGATGATCTTCATTGGAATGCACTCCAAGGAATCCCAGTTCGACAATAAATGTTTGTTTTGTTCGATAAAGTCCATCATTTATGTCCAAATACCTCCTTTTTGTTCTCGCGTTTAGTTCTCAAGGCGCAGGCACTTAGTCCAGACTAAAAGTCAAAAAAGTTGTATTACAGTTTGTAGAAACATGTCAAATGATGTATAGAATCAATCTTTAGTATGTTTTTAACATAAATCTTCAATAATGTTTCAACTGGACAATTCCTTTGTCTTTAGAAATGAAAAGAAACGCAGTTAACTCTCACGGCCGCGCACCTGACTGAGCTAATGGCATTCTGCCAGACCCCTGACTCAAACAGCTCTTATTCACTCCCCCTTCACAGTAGAAGCCTAAAACAAAGTTCTAAAGACTGTTGACATCTAGTGGAAGCCTTAAGAAGTGCAATCGGACCAAATTCTACACTGTATATTGGATAGGCAATCACTTGAAAAACTACAAACCTCAGATTTCCCACTTCCTGGTTGGATTTTTTTCTCAGGTTTTTTGCTTGCCATATGAGTTCTGTTATACTCACAGACATCATTCAAACTGTTTTAGAAACTTCAGAGTGTTTTCTATCCACATCTACTAATTACATGCATATCTTAGCTTCTGGGCCTGAGTAGCAGGCAGTTTACTCTGGGCACCTTATTCATCCAAGCTACTCAATACTGCCCCTCATCCATAAAAAGTTTTAACTCTTATTTTTCTTAAAACGGCATTGTTCGTTATGGGCCTTTAAGTAAGCATTTCACTATAAGGTCTACCCTACACCTGTTGTATTTGGAACGTGTGACAATTTGATTTGATTTGAAATTTGTAAAAAAATATATATGTTTTTGCCGAGGAGATCTTAGACAATTTTGCATCTTACCAAGATGTTTGGTTTATCAAGTTAAAAAAATTGCATGAAAACAATTTGTCTCTTGACAACAAACATTTAATTTTAGAACCAACATACGGCTACCAACTTCGGATTGCCTGGAGAAAACGTTTTGTGTTCACGAACAGCCGGAAAAAAACCCTTGCCGGAAAGTAATCATAATATAGTTTATGTACAAACTGTTTCGAATGTGAAGCAACCTTTAGGATTAAGGGTCTTAAAAGCACAAATCAGCAACCACAATGCTCCACTCCAGAATGTGACTGCGCTGTATAAAAAGACCAGGGAGGGAATGACAACAAAGACGTATTTTTGTGGAATACAGCAGGTAGCCTAGTGGTTAGAGCGTTGGACTAGTAACCAGCAGGTAGCCTAGTGGTTAGAGCGTTGGACTACTAACCAGCAGGTAGCCTAGTGGTTAGAGCGTTGGGCTAGTAACCAGCAGGTAGCCTAGTGGTTAGAGTGTTGGACTAGTAACCAGCAGTTAGCCTAGCGGTTAGAGCTTTGGACTAGTAACCAGCAGGTAGCCTAGTGGTTAGAGCGTTGGACTAGTAACCAGCAGGTAGCCTAGTGGTTAGAGCATTGGACTAGTAACCAGCAGGTAGCCTAGCGGTTAGTGTTGGACTAGTAACCAGCAGGTAGCCTAGTGGTTAGAGTGTTGGGCTAATAACCAGCGGGTAGCCTAGTGGTTAGAGCGTTGGGCCAGTAACTGAAAGGTTGCTGGTTAGAATACCAAAGGTGAAAAATCTATCGTTGTGCCCTTGAGCAAGTCAATTAACCCTAATTTTCTCCAAGGGTGCCGTACTGCAATGGCTGACCATGTAAAACAACACATTACACTGCACCTATCATACTACTATGACTGACCCTGTATAACAATACCTATCATACTACTATGACTGACCCTGTAACACAACACCTATCATACTACTATGACTGACCCTGTTTAACAACTCCTATCATACTACTATGACTGACCCTGTAACACAACACCTATCATACTACTATGACTGACCCTGTTTAACAACTCCTATCATACTACTAAGACTGACCCTGTAAAACAACACATCAAATAAGCGTATCGACATCAGGATGTTAATTGATGTCCAAATGTATGTAAATTTAAGTGTTTAGTTGAATATCAAGATCAGGAATTTAAGTCGTTTTTTATTCATCCGTTACATTATTAAACAATTCTGTTATTTAAATTATGATTTAGAATTGAATAGATAGAATATAGATATAATATAATAATAATAATAATAATAATAATACAATATAATATATATAGAATCTCAACCCTGATGTTGCTCATTATCAGCAAAATAAATCCTGTCGATACAAACTAGATTCCTTTTTTATTAGCTTTTCTTAAACTTCTCTAAGTAACCTGATCTTTTTCACGTGACCTCCATTGATGTTAAATAGTACTGAACCTACTTAAAACGTCCCCCCCCCCACGCCCCAGAACACAACAGAACAGTACTAGCGCCACAGTGGCAACAGACAGACAGCTCTGTTAGCGACTCATTTAAAATACACAAAGCACATAGACTCTCATTCACGATAAAGCCTTTCCTTTTTCAACCTGCTATTCTAAAGCCGCTCTCTGTTGCCCCCATCTCAGTTTTCCCCCCAGTGGAGGGAAACCTAGTCGGCCCAAAAGTTGACTATTTGGTGTTAGGCAGTGAATGGCCTGCCTTTATAGTAAAACTAGCGCAGACCATTGTCCAGGCAGTTGGTTGAGACATAGAGAGGAAGGAGGAGCAGAAACAAACAGCATGTGGGGATTGGCATTGTTGTCTTTTTATGAAAGATTCTGTTGATAAAGAAGGAAGAACGACAGGAGGAGAGAGAAAGAAAAGAAAGAAAGGCTGACTCACTCCGTCACTTCTCTCTCTCTCTCTCTCTCTCTCTCTCTCTCTCTCTCTCTCTCTCTCTCTCTTTCTCTCTCTCAGAGTCTCAGATTCACCACCTTGCGTGCAAGGCCTCGTGTGTCTCCAAGCCGGTCCATTTACAGAACATGCGTGTGTTTGTTGTGGAAGGTAAGTCAAGCTGATTTTAACTCTCTGTCTGGGATGGAGCAGTTGACTGCAGTGAAGCGTGAAGCGGAAGGTGTGAGACGTAGCTAGAGGGGCTAGAACCTGATCCTACTGGTGGCAGGCTAAAGTTGTCATAGATCCTATACCAAATATTTTGTGTAATTACTCATAGACTATATTGACTTGTCAAAGTAATGTTTATAAAAGGTGTGTCAAGGGTGTGTTAAGTTTTCTCTTTTACTCTAAGCGTTGGATACTTAATGATACTAATTCTTACAGTCTTATGCTTGCTGATGTCGGTTCAGTTCTCCATTTGGTTAATGTTAGCAACGGGCTATTCGTGTAGCATGACAGGTCAAAGACATTGTCAGGTATCTTGAGCCTCCCCAGCAATTCTAGAGAGATAGAGAACGTCTTTGTAATGTTACCTGTTAATGTTTTATTTGTTAATTCTATCTATTGTTTGCAACAAACAAAAAAACTTCGGAGAGCTTTTTTTTTTAGCATGGTTTTGACGTTCCCTTAACCTGTTGAGGACAGTGGGTATGTGGGATGAGTTCCGCTAGCGGAACCCCGGAGCCAGGCAGGTTAATGTCAAACAGAACATACTTAGAACGTGGTTACTATGAACTCAGAATATACCATATTAATGTTTTAGACACGTTTCGTGGGACGTTGTAAGACTATTCATGTGTCCAGTTTTCTTTAGGGTTCGGAAAAAATTCCGTCAACATCCAACCAAACACACAGAGAACATGATTAATAAACAAGTTCTCAGAACATAAGATATTAATGTTCTGGACACGTTTCATGGGAACCAGACTGGCCCCTTTCTTTCCTCCATGCCCCCATTACTAGCCAAATTATTATAATTTTGTGAGAGAAAAAAAACTACTTAGAAAGGCCCACTGGCATAAAAATGGATCAGCCCATATGGCATTTTCCAAAATGCCAGATGACCAGTCCGTCCCTGGTCCAGAGTGTTCAGTGTCATCGTGTAAAGCTGTGAGATGGTGTAGCTAACTTTCTTGCTAACTGTAACAAATGCTTATGATCAATGTTCCCTCTAATATTTTCCCACACTGAGGAACTTTCAGGTCTACTGTGGGCAGACTTGAACATTGTGAAAATTCTGTGCAACTTCAGGCACGTGTTTACTGTGAACACTGAGCCTGTACATGCATTATGTTACAGTTTAAAGTGGCCATTTAGGCTACTGTGGCTGCTTGATCATAATGTAATGCCTACCAGAGCGGCCTACCATAAAAAACAATGGAGAAAATACATCCCATAACATTTGAACATGGAAAAACAGTTGAAGTCAGATGTTTACATACACCTTGGCCAAATACATTTAAACTCAGTTTTTCACAATTCCTGATATTTAATCCAAGTAAAAATTCCCTGTCTTAGGTCAGTTAGGATCAACACTTTATTTTAAGAATGTGAAATGTCAGAATAATAGTAGAGACAATTATTTATTTCAGCTTTTATTTCTTTCATCACATTCCCAGTGGGTCAGAAGTTTACATACACTCAATTAGTACTTGGTAGCATTGTCTTTAGTTTGATTCACTTGGGTCAAACGTTTCGGGTAGCCTTCCACAAACTTCCCACAATAAGTTGGGTGAATTTTGGCCCATTCCTCCTGGCACAGCTGGTGTAACTGAGTCAGGTTTGTAGGCCTCCTTGCTCGCACATGCTTTTTCAGTTCTGCACACACATTTTCTATAGAAGTGAGGTCAGGGCTTTGTGATGGCCACTCCAATACCTTGACTTTGTTGTACTTAAGCCATTTTGCCACACCTTTGGAAGTATGCTTGGGGTCATTGTCCTGCAGCAAAGCACCCACCACAACATGATGTTGCCACCCCTGTGCTTCACGGTTGGGATGGTCTTCTTCGGCTTGCAATCCTCAACCTTTTTCCTCCAAACATAACAATGGTCATTATGGCCAAACAGTTCTATTTTTGTTTCATCAGACCAGAGGACATTTCTCCAAAAAGTATGATATTTGTTCCCACGTGCAGTTGCAAACCGTAGTCTGGCTTTTTTATGGCGGTTTTGGAGCAGTGGCTTCTTCCTTGCTGAGCGGCCTTTCAGGTTAGGTCGATTTATGACTCGATTTATGACTTTACTGTGGATATAGATACTTTTGTTTCCTACAGCAACTTCACAAGGTCCTTTGCTGTTGTTCTGGGATTGATTTGCACTTTCCGCATTAAAGAATGTTCATCTCTAGGAGACAGAACGCATCTTCCTTCTTGAGCGGTATGACGGCTGCGTGGTCCCATGGTGTTTATACGTGCGTACTATTGCTTGTACAGATGAACATGGTACCTTCAGGTGTTTGGAAATTGCTCCCAAGGATGAACCAGACTTGTGGAGGTCTACAGTTCTTTTCTGAGGTGTTGGCTGATTTCTTTTGATTTTCCCATGATGTCATCCAAAGAGGCTCTGAGTTTGATGGTCGGCCTTGAATTTGCTACTTAGATTATTCATCCACAGGTACACCTCCACAGGTACAGACTCAAATGATGTCAATTAGCCTATCAGAAGCTCCAAAAGCTATGACATCATTTTCTAAGCTGTTTAAAGGCACAGTCAACTTAGTGTATGTTTTATTTTATTTTTATTTTAACTTTATTTAAGTAGGCAAGTCAGTTAAGAACAAATTATTATTTACAATGACGGCCTAGGAACAGTGGGTTAACTGCCTTGCTCAGGGGCAGAACAACAGATCTGTACCTTGTCAGCTCAGGGATTCAAACTTGCAACCTTTCAGTTACTAGCCCAATGCTTTAACCACTAGGCTACGCTGCCGCCCCATGTAAACTCTGACCCAGTGGAATTGTGATACAGTGAATTATAAGTGAAATAATCTGTCTGTAAACAATTGTTGGAAAAAATGACTTGTGTCATGCACAAAAGTAGATGTCCTAACCGACTTGGCAAAACTATAGTTTGTTAACAAGAAATGTGTGGAGTAGTTGAAAAACGAGTTTTAATGACTCCAACCTAAGTGTATGTAAACTTCCGACTTCGACTGTAGCTGTTCTATCATTCAGCCTACAGTAGCAGCCAATGTGTGGTGTTCAATGTAGGCCTACATTCCATGAGACTTTTGAAAACTTCATGCAGGGTTTAAGATTAATCCACTTGTCCTTCAGACAAGGAGGTGACTGATAATGCTGTTGTGTTATTTGATGGAAGAAACCACTTTACATAATAAAATGCATTATTTTTCTTGTACATTTATTATTGCAGAGAATCAGAAAAATTATGCTACCTCTGCCTATTGGCTACTTAGATTATTCAAGCCTGTCTCAAAATACAACACTGCCCCATTAAGACAAAAAGAAAAGCTCTGTTCCCGACTGGCTTTTCAAAGGTGTCTAGAAACGTACACGTTTTGTTCTTGTAGGAAGCAACCACTCCCTTATTGCTGACTACACATGATCTATAACTGGGCTAATAACTCACTAACAAGCAACAAACAATATGAACAAAATGTACATGAAGCTTTGCTCTCTCAAAACAAGCGCATCTACTCACGACCGCTCATGCTATCAACACAGTCCAGTTTTGATTGATGGATTGAATTTATTAGACAATATGCTTTGAAATACATAAGAGCGCTTCAGCCGGTGACAAATGTAAGAAAATCATCAAGGAAAAGACAATAAAGCTTAAAAGCTTATTTCCATTGTGGTCCTTTTGAAGAGGGAAAGGGGAAATGTAACTAGGTTAGTCGGTAATTGTAATGTCAACAGACAATGACAGACAAAATTGTTGTTCGATTCATAACATGAGATAATTAGCACAATTCCCTTTCCTAATAAAACATCCATGGACAGGTACATCTCCCTTGTCTCACAAACCCTTAATATATAAAACAATCAATCCCTAATATATACAAGACAATCACAATATGATAAACAACTGGCACCAAAAGGCAGATCGTATTCTATCCTGGGCATTAATCCTTCTTAGTCACGTATTATAATCTTACGACTCACTATTTAGCCACTTTTTTCAGTGAGAACTTGAAACTACCTATGGAGGTTTTTAAGTTTCAAAATTCTTAGGAAGACTATTCAGCTGAGTATAAAAAAGTTTAAAGAAAATGGTACAGATCCATGTATGGCAACAGTCTATTTGCATATAGGCCTACTGCAACTCTGATTGGTTATGCCTCACCGGTCTATGTAAAGTAAGGGCTGAGTAGTGCGTGTCAATGCAACAGAATCCTACTCCGATGCCGTTCTGCCTATGACAAAATCTCTTTCATAGTTTGTTTTGTTTTCAGTATGTTACATTGAAAGTGCTAATATTGGCAGTTAATAGTACATCAGTGGGGCCAAGCTTCCTGCCATCCAGGACCTCTATACCAGGCGGTGCCAGAGGAAGGCCCTAAAAATGGTCAAAGATTCCAGCCGCCCTAGTCATAGACTGTTCTCTCTGCTACCGCACGGCAAGCGGTACCGGAGCGCCAAGTCTAGGTCCAAGAGGCTTCTAAACAGCTTCTACCCCCCCAACCCATAAGACTCCTGAACATCTAATCAAATGGCTACCCAGACTATTTGCATCGCCCCCCCTCCCCCTCTTTTACTCCGTTGCTACTCTCTGTCATCTGTGCATAGTCATTTTTGTAACTATACCTTCATGTACATATTACCTCAACTAACCGGTGCCACCTCACATTGCCTCTGCACCAGTACCCCCCTGTATATTGTCTCGCTATTGTTATTTTACTGCTGCTCTTTAATTACTTGTTACCTTTATTTATTTTTTCTTATCCGTATTTTTTTAACTGCATTGTTGGTTAGGGGCTCGTAAGTAAACATTTCACTGTAAGGTCTACTACACCTGTTGTATTCAGCATTTCACTGTGAGGTCTACTACACCTGTTGTATTCAGCATTTCACTGTGAGGTCTACTACACCTGTTGTATTCAGCATTTCACTGTGAGGTCTACTACACCTGTTGTATTCAGCATTTCACTGTGAGGTCTACTACACCTGTTGTATTCAGCATTTCACTGTGAGGTCTACTACACCTGTTGTATTCAGCATTTCACTGTGAGGTCTACTACACCTGTTGTATTCAGCATTTCACTGTGAGGTCTACTACACCTGTTGTATTCAGCATTTCACTGTGAGGTCTACTACACCTGTTGTATTCAGCATTTCACTGTAAGGTCTACTACACCTGTTGTATTCAGCATTTCACTGTGAGGTCTACTACACCTGTTGTATTCAGCATTTCACTGTAAGGTCTACTACACCTGTTGTATTCAGCATTTCACTGTAAGGTCTACTACACCTGTTGTATTCAGCATTTCACTGTAAGGTCTACACCTGTTGTATTCAGCATTTCACTGTAAGGTCTACTACACCTGTTGTATTCAGCATTTCACTGTAAGGTCTACTACACCTGTTGTATTCAGCATTTCACTGTAAGGTCTACTACACCTGTTGTATTCAGCATTTCACTGTGAGGTCTACTACACCTGTTGTATTCAGCATTTCACTGTAAGGTCTACACCTGTTGTATTCAGCATTTCACTGTAAGGTCTACTACACCTGTTGTATTCAGCATTTCACTGTGAGGTCTACTACACCTGTTGTATTCAGCATTTCACTGTGAGGTCTACTACACCTGTTGTATTCAGCATTTCACTGTAAGGTCTACTACACCTGTTGTATTCAGCATTTCACTGTAAGGTCTACTACACCTGTTGTATTCAGCATTTCACTGTGAGGTCTACTACACCTGTTGTATTCAGCATTTCACTGTGAGGTCTACTACACCTGTTGTATTCAGCATTTCACTGTAAGGTCTACTACACCTGTTGTATTCAGCATTTCACTGTGAGGTCTACTACATCTGTTGTATTCAGCATTTCACTGTAAGGTCTACCTACACCTGTTGTATTCAGCATTTCACTGTAAGGTCTACTACACCTGTTGTATTCAGCATTTCACTGTGAGGTCTACTACACCTGTTGTATTCAGCATTTCACTGTGAGGTCTACTACACCTGTTGTATTCAGCATTTCACTGTGAGGTCTACTACACCTGTTGTATTCAGCATTTCACTGTAAGGTCTACTACACCTGTTGTATTCAGCATTTCACTGTGAGGTCTACTACACCTGTTGTATTCAGCATTTCACTGTGAGGTCTACTACACCTGTTGTATTCAGCATTTCACTGTGAGGTCTACTACACCTGTTGTATTCAGCATTTCACTGTGAGGTCTACTACACCTGTTGTATTCAGCATTTCACTGTGAGGTCTACTACACCTGTTGTATTCAGCATTTCACTGTGAGGTCTACTACACCTGTTGTATTCAGCATTTCACTGTGAGGTCTACTACACCTGTTGTATTCAGCATTTCACTGTGAGGTCTACTACACCTGTTGTATTCAGCATTTCACTGTGAGGTCTACTACACCTGTTGTATTCAGCATTTCACTGTGAGGTCTACTACACCTGTTGTATTCAGCATTTCACTGTGAGGTCTACTACACCTGTTGTATTCAGCATTTCACTGTAAGGTCTACTACACCTGTTGTATTCACCATTTCACTGTGAGGTCTACTACACCTGTTGTATTCAGCATTTCACTGTAAGGTCTACTACACCTGTTGTATTCAGCATTTCACTGTAAGGTCTACTACACCTGTTGTATTCAGCATTTCACTGTAAGGTCTACACCTGTTGTATTCAGCATTTCACTGTAAGGTCTACTACACCTGTTGTATTCAGCATTTCACTGTAAGGTCTACTACACCTGTTGTATTCAGCATTTCACTGTAAGGTCTACTACACCTGTTGTATTCAGCATTTCACTGTGAGGTCTACTACACCTGTTGTATTCAGCATTTCACTGTAAGGTCTACACCTGTTGTATTCAGCATTTCACTGTAAGGTCTACTACACCTGTTGTATTCAGCATTTCACTGTGAGGTCTACTACACCTGTTGTATTCAGCATTTCACTGTGAGGTCTACTACACCTGTTGTATTCAGCATTTCACTGTAAGGTCTACTACACCTGTTGTATTCAGCATTTCACTGTAAGGTCTACTACACCTGTTGTATTCAGCATTTCACTGTGAGGTCTACTACACCTGTTGTATTCAGCATTTCACTGTGAGGTCTACTACACCTGTTGTATTCAGCATTTCACTGTAAGGTCTACTACACCTGTTGTATTCAGCATTTCACTGTGAGGTCTACTACATCTGTTGTATTCAGCATTTCACTGTAAGGTCTACCTACACCTGTTGTATTCAGCATTTCACTGTAAGGTCTACTACACCTGTTGTATTCAGCATTTCACTGTGAGGTCTACTACACCTGTTGTATTCAGCATTTCACTGTGAGGTCTACTACACCTGTTGTATTCAGCATTTCACTGTGAGGTCTACTACACCTGTTGTATTCAGCATTTCACTGTAAGGTCTACTACACCTGTTGTATTCAGCATTTCACTGTGAGGTCTACTACACCTGTTGTATTCAGCATTTCACTGTGAGGTCTACTACACCTGTTGTATTCAGCATTTCACTGTGAGGTCTACTACACCTGTTGTATTTAGCATTTCACTGTAAGGTCTACTACACCTGTTGTATTCAGCATTTCACTGTGAGGTACACCTGTTGTATTCAGCATTTCACTGTAAGGTCTACACCTGTTGTATTCAGCATTTCACTGTGAGGTCTACACCTGTTGTATTCAGCATTTCACTGTAAGGTCTACACCTGTTGTATTCAGCATTTCACTGTGAGGTCTACTACACCTGTTGTATTCAGCATTTCACTGTGAGGTCTACACCTGTTGTATTCAGCATTTCACTGTAAGGTCTACACCTGTTGTATTCAGCATTTCACTGTGAGGTCTACACCTGTTGTATTCAGCATTTCACTGTAAGGTCTACACCTGTTGTATTCAGCATTTCACTGTAAGGTCTACACCTGTTGTCTTCAGCATTTCACTGTAAGGTCTACACCTGTTGTCTTCAGCATTTCACTGTAAGGTCTACTACACCTGTTGTCTTCAGCATTTCACTGTAAGGTCTACTACACCTGTTGTATTCAGCATTTCACTGTAAGGTCTACTACACCTGTTGTATTCAGCATTTCACTGTAAGGTCTACTACACCTGTTGTATTCAGCATTTCACTGTGAGGTCTACTACACCTGTTGTATTCAGCATTTCACTGTAAGGTCTACTACACCTGTTGTATTCAGCATTTCACTGTAAGGTCTACTACACCTGTTGTATTCAGCATTTCACTGTAAGGTCTACTACACCTGTTGTATTCAGCATTTCACTGTGAGGTCTACTACACCTGTTGTATTCAGCATTTCACTGTAAGGTCTACTACACCTGTTGTATTCAGCATTTCACTGTGAGGTCTACTACACCTGTTGTATTCAGCATTTCACTGTGAGGTCTACTACACCTGTTGTATTCAGCATTTCACTGTAAGGTCTACTACACCTGTTGTATTCAGCATTTCACTGTAAGGTCTACTACACCTGTTGTATTCAGCATTTCACTGTAAGGTCTACTACACCTGTTGTATTCAGCATTTCACTGTGAGGTCTACTACACCTGTTGTATTCAGCATTTCACTGTGAGGTCTACTACACCTGTTGTATTCAGCATTTCACTGTAAGGTCTACTACACCTGTTGTATTCAGCATTTCACTGTAAGGTCTACTACACCTGTTGTATTCAGCATTTCACTGTAAGGTCTACTACACCTGTTGTATTCAGCATTTCACTGTGAGGTCTACTACACCTGTTGTATTCAGCATTTCACTGTAAGGTCTACTACACCTGTTGTATTCAGCATTTCACTGTAAGGTCTACTACACCTGTTGTATTCAGCATTTCACTGTAAGGTCTACTACACCTGTCGTATTCAGCATTTCACTGTGAGGTCTACTACACCTGTTGTATTCAGCATTTCACTGTAAGGTCTACTACACCTGTTGTATTCAGCATTTCACTGTGAGGTCTACTACACCTGTTGTATTCAGCATTTCACTGTGAGGTCTACTACACCTGTTGTATTCAGCATTTCACTGTAAGGTCTACTACACCTGTTGTATTCAGCATTTCACTGTAAGGTCTACTACACCTGTTGTATTCAGCATTTCACTGTAAGGTCTACTACACCTGTTGTATTCAGCATTTCACTGTGAGGTCTACTACACCTGTTGTATTCAGCATTTCACTGTAAGGTCTACTACACCTGTTGTATTCAGCATTTCACTGTAAGGTCTACTACACCTGTTGTATTCAGCATTTCACTGTAAGGTCTACTACACCTGTTGTATTCAGCATTTCACTGTGAGGTCTACTACACCTGTTGTATTCAGCATTTCACTGTAAGGTCTACTACACCTGTTGTATTCAGCATTTCACTGTGAGGTCTACTACACCTGTTGTATTCAGCATTTCACTGTGAGGTCTACTACACCTGTTGTATTCAGCATTTCACTGTAAGGTCTACTACACCTGTTGTATTCAGCATTTCACTGTGAGGTCTACTACACCTGTTGTATTCAGCATTTCACTGTAAGGTCTACTACACCTGTTGTATTCAGCATTTCACTGTAAGGTCTACTACACCTGTTGTATTCAGCATTTCACTGTGAGGTCTACTACACCTGTTGTATTCAGCATTTCACTGTAAGGTCTACTACACCTGTTGTATTCAGCATTTCACTGTAAAGTCTACACCTGTTGTAATCAGCATTTCACTGTAAGGTCTACTACACCTGTTGTATTCAGCATTTCACTGTGAGGTCTACTACACCTGTTGTATTCAGCATTTCACTGTGAGGTCTACTACACCTGTTGTATTCAGCATTTCACTGTGAGGTCTACTACACCTGTTGTATTCAGCATTTCACTGTAAGGTCTACTACACCTGTTGTATTCAGCATTTCACTGTGAGGTCTACTACACCTGTTGTATTCAGCATTTCACTGTAAGGTCTACTACACCTGTTGTATTCAGCATTTCACTGTAAGGTCTACTACACCTGTTGTATTCAGCAATTCACTGTGAGGTCTACTACACCTGTTGTATTCAGCATTTCACTGTAAGGTCTACTACACCTGTTGTATTCAGCATTTCACTGTAAGGTCTACTACACCTGTTGTATTCAGCATTTCACTGTAAGGTCTACTACACCTGTTGTATTCAGCATTTCACTGTAAGGTCTACTACACCTGTTGTATTCAGCATTTCACTGTGAGGTCTACTACACCTGTTGTATTCAGCATTTCACTGTGAGGTCTACTACACCTGTTGTATTCAGCATTTCACTGTGAGGTCTACTACACCTGTTGTATTCAGCATTTCACTGTGAGGTCTACTACACCTGTTGTATTCAGCATTTCACTGTGAGGTCTACTACACCTGTTGTATTCAGCATTTCACTGTGAGGTCTACTACACCTGTTGTATTCAGCATTTCACTGTAAGGTCTACTACACCTGTTGTATTCAGCATTTCACTGTAAGGTCTACTATACCTGTTGTATTCAGCATTTCACTGTAAGGTCTACTACACCTGTTGTATTCAGCATTTCACTGTAAGGTCTACTACACCTGTTGTATTCAGCATTTCACTGTAAAGTCTACTATACCTGTTGTATTCAGCATTTCACTGTAAGGTCTACTACACCTGTTGTATTCAGCATTTCACTGTAAGGTCTACTACACCTGTTGTATTCAGCATTTCACTGTAAGGTCTACTACACCTGTTGTATTCAGCATTTCACTGTAAGGTCTACTACACCTGTTGTATTCAGCATTTCACTGTGAGGTCTACTACACCTGTTGTATTCAGCATTTCACTGTGAGGTCTACTACACCTGTTTTATTCAGCATTTCACTGTAAGGTCTACACCTGTTGTATTCAGCATTTCACTGTAAGGTCTACTACACCTGTTGTATTCAGCATTTCACTGTAAGGTCTACTACACCTGTTGTATTCAGCATTTCACTGTAAGGTCTACTACACCTGTTGTATTCAGCATTTCACTGTGAGGTCTACTACACCTGTTGTATTCAGCATTTCACTGTAAGGTCTACTACACCTGTTGTATTCAGCATTTCACTGTAAGGTCTACTACACCTGTTGTATTCAGCATTTCACTGTAAGGTCTACTACACCTGTTGTATTCAGCATTTCACTGTAAGGTCTACTACACCTGTTGTATTCAGCATTTCACTGTAAGGTCTACTACACCTGTTGTATTCAGCATTTCACTGTAAGGTCTACACCTGTTGTATTCAGCATTTCACTGTAAGGTCTACTACACCTGTTGTATTCAGCATTTCACTGTAAGGTCTACTACACCTGTTGTATTCAGCATTTCACTGTGAGGTCTACTACACCTGTTGTATTCAGCATTTCACTGTAAGGTCTACTACACCTGTTGTATTCAGCATTTCACTGTAAGGTCTACTACACCTGTTGTATTCAGCATTTCACTGTAAGGTCTACTACACCTGTTGTATTCAGCATTTCACTGTAAGGTCTACTACACCTGTTGTATTCAGCATTTCACTGTAAGGTCTACTACACCTGTTGTATTCAGCATTTCACTGTAAAGTCTACACCTGTTGTATTCAGCATTTCACTGTAAAGTCTACACCTGTTGTATTCAGCATTTCACTGTAAAGTCTACACCTGTTGTATTCAGCATTTCACTGTAAGGTCTACTACACCTGTTGTATTCAGCATTTCACTGTAAGGTCTACTACACCTGTTTTATTCAGCATTTCACTGTGAGGTCTACTACACCTGTTGTATTCAGCATTTCACTGTAAGGTCTACTACACCTGTTGTATTCAGCATTTCACTGTAAGGTCTACTACACCTGTTGTATTCAGCATTTCACTGTAAGGTCTACTACACCTGTTGTATTCAGCATTTCACTGTAAGGTCTACTACACCTGTTGTATTCAGCATTTCACTGTAAAGTCTACACCTGTTGTATTCAGCATTTCACTGTAAAGTCTACACCTTTTGTATTCAGCATTTCACTGTAAAGTCTACTATACCTGTTGTATTCAGCATTTCACTGTAAGGTCTACTACACCTGTTGTATTCAGCATTTCACTGTAAAGTCTACACCTGTTGTATTCAGCATTTCACTGTAAAGTCTACACCTGTTGTATTCAGCATTTCACTGTAAAGTCTACACCTGTTGTATTCAGCATTTCACTGTAAGGTCTACTACACCTGTTGTATTCAGCATTTCACTGTAAGGTCTACTACACCTGTTTTATTCAGCATTTCACTGTGAGGTCTACTACACCTGTTGTATTCAGCATTTCACTGTAAGGTCTACTACACCTGTTGTATTCAGCATTTCACTGTAAGGTCTACTACACCTGTTGTATTCAGCATTTCACTGTAAGGTCTACTACACCTGTTGTATTCAGCATTTCACTGTAAGGTCTACTACACCTGTTGTATTCAGCATTTCACTGTAAAGTCTACACCTGTTGTATTCAGCATTTCACTGTAAAGTCTACACCTTTTGTATTCAGCATTTCACTGTAAAGTCTACTATACCTGTTGTATTCAGCATTTCACTGTAAGGTCTACTACACCTGTTGTATTCAGCATTTCACTGTACGGTCTACACCTGTTGTATTCGGCATTTCACTGTGAGGTCTACTACACCTGTTGTATTCAGCATTTCACTGTGAGGTCTACTACACCTGTTGTATTCAGCATTTCACTGTAAGATCTACACCTGTTGTATTCAGCATTTCACTGTAAGGTCTACTACACCTGTTGTATTCAGCATTTCACTGTAAAGTCTACACCTGTTGTATTCAGCATTTCACTGTAAAGTCTACACCTGTTGTATTCAGCATTTCACTGTAAGGTCTACTACACCTGTTGTATTCAGCATTTCACTGTGAGGTCTACTACACCTGTTGTATTCAGCATTTCACTGTAAGGTCTACACCTGTTGTATTCAGCATTTCACTGTAAAGTCTACACCTGTTGTATTCAGCATTTCACTGTAAAGTCTACACCTGTTGTATTCAGCATTTCACTGTAAAGTCTACACCTGTTGTATTCAGCATTTCACTGTAAGGTCTACTACACCTGTTGTATTCAGCATTTCACTGTAAGGTCTACACCTGTTGTATTCAGCATTTCACTGTAAAGTCTACACCTGTTGTATTCAGCATTTCACTGTAAAGTCTACACCTGTTGTATTCAGCATTTCACTGTAAAGTCTACACCTGTTGTATTCAGCATTTCACTGTAAGGTCTACTACACCTGTTGTATTCAGCATTTCACTGTAAGGTCTACACCTGTTGTATTCAGCATTTCACTGTACGGTCTACACCTGTTGTATTCGGCATTTCACTGTGAGGTCTACTACACCTGTTGTATTCAGCATTTCACTGTGAGGTCTACTACACCTGTTGTATTCAGCATTTCACTGTAAGATCTACACCTGTTGTATTCAGCATTTCACTGTAAGGTCTACACCTGTTGTATTCAGCATTTCACTGTAAGGTCTACTACACCTGTTGTATTCAGCATTTCACTGTAAGGTCTACACCTGTTGTATTCAGCATTTCACTGTAAAGTCTACACCTGTTGTATTCAGCATTTCACTGTAAAGTCTACACCTGTTGTATTCAGCATTTCACTGTAAAGTCTACACCTGTTGTATTCAGCATTTCACTGTAAGGTCTACTACACCTGTTGTATTCAGCATTTCACTGTGAGGTCTACTACACCTGTTGTATTCAGCATTTCACTGTAAGGTCTACTACACCTGTTGTATTCAGCATTTCACTGTAAGGTCTACTACACCTGTTGTATTCGGCATTTCACTGTGAGGTCTACTACACCTGTTGTATTCGGCATTTCACTGTGAGGTCTACTACACCTGTCGTATTCAGCATTTCACTGTGAGGTCTACTACACCTGTTGTATTCAGCATTTCACTGTAAGGTCTACTACATCTGTTGTATTCAGCATTTCACTGTAAAGTCTACTACACCTGTTGTATTCAGCATTTCACTGTGAGGTCTACTACACCTGTTGTATTCAGCATTTCACTGTAAGGTCTACTACACCTGTTGTATTCAGCATTTTACTGTAAGGTCTACTACATCTGTTGTATTCGGCGCATGTGACTCATAACATTTGATTTGATTTGATATTGCGTTGATTCGATCACTATTGCCACAGTAAAGGAAAACGTTGATCGTGTTAACAGGGAAAGCTCTAGAACAGTGGTCACCAAACTTTTCTGAGTCAAGATCACTTTCTGAGTCAAGATCACTTTCTGAGTCAAGATCACTTTCTGAGTCAAGATCACTTTCTGAGTCAAGATCACTTTTGAGTCAAGATCACTTTCTGAGTCAAGATCACTTTCTGAGTCAAGATCACTTTCTGAGTCAAGATCACTTTCTGAGTCAAGATCACTTTCTGAGTCAAGATCACTTTCTGAGTCAAGATCACTTTCTGAGTCAAGATCAATTTCTGAGTCAAGATCAATTTCTGAGTCAAGATCAATTTCTGAGTCAAGATCAATTTCTGAGTCAAGATCAATTTCTGAGTCAAGATCAATTTCTGAGTCAAGATCAATTTCTGAGTCAAGATCAATTTCTGAGTCAAGATCATTTTCTGAGTCAAGATCATTTTCTGAGTCAAGATCATTTTCTGAGTCAAGATCAATTTCTGAGTCTAGATCACTTTCTGAGTCTAGATCACTTTCTGAGTCTAGATCACTTTCTGAGTCTAGATCACTTTCTGAGTCTAGATCACTTTCTGAGTCTAGATCACTTTCTGAGTCAAGATCAATTTCTGGGTCAAGATCAATTTCTGAGTCAAAATGCAGGCCGAGATCAACCATTCAGATTATTTTTTTAACATGACTTAAAACCGTAAGCCTATGCAACATGAACCAATTAAAAACAGTTCTGTAGCAGTGAGGTTTGTGCACAAGCTATAGGTACGATACATTATCACCACATATTGGCTTTGCTTGAATTGCCCTGCCAATGCATTGTTGTTCGGGCCATTCTTTAAATTAGTATTTCAACATTTGAGGCTATATGATCACACCGGTAATAGATCCGTCGTTGTATTACTTCTGAGGTACAGCTGAGTCAGCATATATTTAAATAATTTACTTTTTATTTGTATTTTACTGGGCTGATGGTGCCTGCATCTGATGGTCAGTCTCAGTGGAGGGAGAGAGCAGCGGACCGAGGGTCCGCGTCTCAACATCCCTCCGTTCTCCCTTTTCCTCCACTGACACTGACCAGAAAGGGACACCGTCTTCCAGCTGATGGCGAAACTCGAGTCTCACCGCATTATTTCTGCCTCATGCACAAATTAAATGTTGTTTCTCCTATGAACAGAGAAAGTGAAATATTCCTTGATATAATAAAAAAAGACCACTAATAATAACAACAACACAAGCCTATAGAGACACTTTCCTGCTCATTCATTACTGCTGCAGTGCTGGTTGTAGTCCTTCATTACTGCTGCAGTGCTGGTTGTAGTCCTTCATTACTGCTGCAGTGCTGGTTGTAGTCCTTCATTACTGCTGCAGTGCTGGTTGTAGTCCTTCATTACTGCTGCAGTGCTGGTTGTAGTCATTCATTACTGCTGCAGTGCTGGTTGTAGTCCTTCGTTACTGCTGCAGTGCTGGTTGTAGTCCTTCATTACTGCTGCAGTGCTGGTTGTAGTCATTCATTACTGCTGCAGTGCTGGTTGTAGTCATTCGTTACTGCTGCAGTGCTGGTTGTAGTCCTTCGTTACTGCTGCAGTGCTGGTTGTAGTCATTCATTACTGCTGCAGTGCTGGTTGTAGTCATTCATTACTGCTGCAGTGCTGGTTGTAGTCATTCATTACTGCTGCAGTGCTGGTTGTAGTCATTCATTACTGCTGCAGTGCTGGTTGTAGTCCTTCATTACTGCTGCAGTGCTGGTTGTAGTCATTCATTACTGCTGCAGTGCTGGTTGTAGTCCTTCATTACTGCTGCAGTGCTGGTTGTAGTCATTCATTACTTCTGCAGTGCTGGTTGTAGTCATTCATTACTGCTGCAGTGCTGGTTGTAGCTCTGAGTGGAAATAGGAAGAAAGTGCATTTGATGGTTTATAAAAGTGTTGACAGAGTAAAAACTTAAACATGAACCCTGTCTGCTGTATTCGTTGACAGTCTCTCTCTAGTCATGTTTTTATTTTTTTAAATATTTTAAATATTTTTTTTTTCCCCCCGACCGGTTGGTGACCACTGCTCTAGAGAGTTAAGTAAAGTTCATTTTTGTTCTTCTTTCTGTTGGCTGATCGTTCCGCAAGCAGCTTAGAGGGAACGTTTCTTACTACGGCATGTTGATGACGTTGAAATTATTTGTTATATCCTAATTGTTTCAACAAGTGTGCGATTGATCTCCCAATAAGAAATAAGAGAGATCAAATATTTAATTGTGATCTTGCTACATTTCCAATTAGCATTATGATTAGCATTAGCATTATAATTAGCATGATGGTTAGCATTAGCATTAGCATTAGAACTAGCATTACGATTAGCATTAGCATTAGCATTATAATTAGCAATATGTTGATCGTGATTGGTCTGTATAAAAACGATAATCATTTTAATATAACACGGGATTACTATCGAATATATAGGTCTTAAGTAGACAAAAGTGTCATCTGCACAGTCTCCTATAAAAGTTTGTCAGTCACTCCCCTAATTTGTTTTAGCATTTTCTAAAACTACAGTGAGTCTGACATTTCCGTGTACAGTCATCACCATTATAATTAGCAACAGTATCACATCAGCTGGGCAGAATGGTTTTGGTGATAACCAATGAGTGACAGATGATGTGCAGAAGAAGACATAACCCAGGTCTGCCGGTCAGCGGTTCCACCATCACCGTGGGAAAAACAGACAGCAGAAGGTGATAGATACCACTGGAACAATAAGAACCAACGTCTCTCTACTTAGCTCGAAAAGGAGACAGGTTGGGGACGGAGGACATTTTATCTTTGCATGAGGAGCATTATTTTCCGTGGTCTGCAGGACGCACTACTCTGTCCCTTTTAAAAAAAAATATATATGTTCCTTTGCAACAATCTAACTCAATTCAAATCCTCTGGTGGTTTGGCTTATATAGTTTACATGAGCCAGGGAGCAAAATACTGTATATATGTCTGTGGGGTCAGAAGAGAGAGAGAAAGTGGGGAGGAGAGAGAGAGACAGAGAGAGACAGAGAGAGACAGAGAGAGAGACAGAGAGAGAGAGAGAGACAGACGGAGAGAGAGAGAGAGACAGTGAAATGTCTTGAATAGAGGGAGATATACAGATGACAGGAGAGATTCAAGGTTTAAGCCCAATGTACAAGTGTGACATTCCATTGCACGGTCTGGCCACTGGTAATGTGCTGCTGACCTGTACCGTGTGTCAGAGAGAGAGAGAGAGAGAGAGAGGAGAGAGGGGGGGGAGAGAGAGAGTGGGGGAGAGAGAGAGAGAGAGAGAGGGGGGGAGAGAGAGAAAGAGAGAGAAAGAGAGAGAAAGAGGGAGAGAGAGGGAGAGAGAGAGAGAGAGAGACAGAGAGAGAGGGGGAGAGAGAGAGAGGGGGGGAGAGAGAGATAGTGGGGGAGAGAGAGAGAGGGAGAGAGAGAGACCAAACGTGTCAGGCGTGAATTACCCTGTTCAGAGGAATATCCTGGATCCCCTTACATCCTCTATTGTCATCAGTGAAGGTGATTGGTATCCGTAGACAACCGCTATAAAACCTTCCGCTCGTGGGCAAAAGGTGGACGCCCTTTTTTCCTTTCATAGGCCTGGTTACACTGTGACAGCTAGAAAGGCGACCGCAGCATATTATTGGCTATATGCCTCAAACGGTAATTTGTGAGATATTGTAATACCATTCATGCTATAACATCGACTTGAATGTCGAACACATGCTGATAACACAATGCTATTATGACAGCTATGTCTGTCAGGATTAATTTACAAAACAAAACAATAATCCCATTCTTCCTCTTCCATCATTCTTGAAATATAATTTATTTGCCAGTTTGTTGATTGTATGACATTGCCTTTGTGTGAACAATAACAATGACGAGTCCACACTATATGCCCTATTGTACTCCACCCAACCCACACTGTACTATACTGTATGTTGCTTTTAAACCTGATATGGTTTTGGGCCCCAATGGAAGAGAAATTCACACTCAAAACAGATATGCCACTGAGGGCCAGATCTATTGATGTTCTTCTCAGACAATACTTTGTCCGCTGTGCGACGAGGAGGCCGTGTCACAACTGAGAAAGAGGAAAGGTTTCGGGCTCCTGAGTGGCGCAGAGGTCTAAGGCTCTGCATTTCAGTGCAAGAGGTGTCACTACAGTCCCCGGTTCCTAATCCAGGCTGCATCACATCTGGCAGTGATTGGGAGTCCCATAGGGTGGTGCACAATTGGCCCAGCCTCGTCCGGGTTTGGCCCAGGGTAGGCCGTCATTGTAAATAAGAATTTGTTCTTTACTGTCTTGCCTAGTTAAATAAAGGTTAAATTAAAAAAAATGATTCTGAGCTTGACATCTAACGTGGGGGAATTAAATGTTGTTGAAATAGGAATAGGTAATGTAGCTATTGGGCTAAATTAGCCTTTTGTATTTATATCACATTACACACATGGCCTTGGTGTTTATGTCTGGGGCCGTGGTGCAGGTGAATACACATAATAACACTTTTATAAATAATAAAACATACTAGCAATAAATTAGCATTCAATTATTTGTAAACATTTATACAATGCATAACATTTTATAATAGTTTATCAACAGTAACATTTAGAAACATATTTAAAGCATATATAATGGCTTATTAATGAAAGTTAGTATAAAGTGCCAACGTGAAGACATTTACACCGATGAAGGAGCTGGTTTTGAGGTTTGATTTCATACCGTAGTGCCGACTAGTCCTTCAGTGCACGGACTGGGTCAAGTACGTTTCAAAGGGGTTCCTTTACAAATTGCCCAGCTAGCATATTTGGTTCCTTGGAAGTTGTGGGGAAGTAAGATTTTGGTTTCCCATTGGTTCTGGAAATAAAGCCATAAGTTTCCTGACCACTAAAACAGAATGCTTTTTAAAAGGTTCTGAGAACAGAAGTGAAAATTTCACCTCTTCTGGGAACTTGAATTTTTAGGATGCAGGGCAGTTCTGAGAACATTTTGTTATGGATCTCTGAAAGTCTTCCTGGGAATGTTTAATCAACGTTCTGAGAACACAAATTGTAAGTTATTTGAAGGTCAGGGAGATTCAAACCTATCATCTTCGGTTCTCCATCCATGGAATTATTCCACTGCGCCACCAGGATGGAGCTAGCATGCCATGTTTTTATAACTCATACAAGTATTTAATATTTATTGTGATTTTCATTGAACCCTCATTTTATCAGGTAACACACCTGAACACACTTAACATGATAGAGGAAAGAAATAGTTTTGTTGACGTTGAGAATGGAATGTATATGTTTTTAAATAACGTTCTTAGAACGTTACTAATGTCTTCTTGTGTTTTTTTTAAATGGAACATTTTGTTAATGTTCTGAGAACATGATTTTAAAAAGAACCATGAGGAAACTGGTAGGAAATGGTTACGCTGAAGTAGCGAAAATGTACCACCTAAGAAACATGGGTCTTAGAACATTATGTGATAGCTGGGTCTCCTGCGCCGTTCCCAGAACGTTCTAAGAAGGTTGTCTGCAAAAATAACCGTAGGACAACCACGCTCTCACAACCAAGCTCTAAGGATCACATGGTTCTTAGAACATTATATATGCTAGCTAGGTAGTTAGATGCAACCCAAAGTTTACACCCTGCATCGAAAGATTACACCCCTGCACCCACAGTTTACACCCCGCACCCACATCTTACATCCTGCACCCACAGTTTACACCCTGCACCCGCATCTTACATCCTGCACCCACAGTTTACACCCTGCACCCACATCTTACATCCTGCACCCACAGTTTACACCCTGCACCTACAGTTTACACCCTGCACCTACATCTTACACCCTGCACCTACATCTTACACCCTGCAGCCACAGCTTCCACCCTGCACCCACAGTTTACACCCTGCACCCACATCGTCCACCCTGCACCCACATCTTACACCCTGCACCCACATCTTACACCCTGCACCCACATCGTCCACCCTGCACCCACATCTTACATCCTGCATCGAAAGTTTACACCCCGCACCCACATCTTACATCCTGCACCCACAGTTTACACCCCGCACCCACATCTTACACCCCGCACCCACATCTTACACCCCGCACCCACATCTTACACCCCGCACCCACATCTTACACCCCGCACCCACATCTTACACCCGCAGCCACAGCTTACACCCTGCAGCCACAGCTTACACCCTGCACCCACATCTTACACCCTGCACCCACATCTTACACCCTGCACCCACAGTTTACACCCTGCACCCACATCTTACACCCTGCACCCACATCTTACACCCCGCACCCACATCTTACACCCCGCACCCACAGTTTACACCCCGCACCCACATCTTACACCCCGCACCTACATCTTACACCCTGCACCTACATCTTACACCCTGCAGCCACAGCTTACACCCTGCACCCACAGTTTACACCGTGCACCCACATCTTACACCCTGCACCTACATCTTACACCCTGCACCCACAGTTTACACCCCGCACCCACAGTTTACACCCTGCACCCACATCTTACATCCTGCACCCACAGTTTACACCCTGCACCTACATCTTACACCCTGCAGCCACAGCTTACACCCTGCAGCCACAGCTTACACCCTGCACCCACAGTTTACACCCCGCACCCACAGTTTACACCCTGCACCCACATCTTACATCCTGCACCCACAGTTTACACCCCGCACCTACATCTTACACCCTGCACCTACATCTTACACCCTGCAGCCACAGCTTACACCCTGCACCCACAGTTTACACCGTGCACCCACATCTTACACCCTGCACCTACAGCTTCCACCCTGCACCCACAGTTTACACCCCGCACCCACAGTTTACACCCTGCACCCACATCTTACATCCTGCACCCACAGTTTACACCCTGCACCTACATCTTACACCCTGCAGCCACAGCTTACACCCTGCACCCACATCTTACACCCTGCACCTACATCTTGCACCCTGCAGCCACAGCTTACACCCTGCACCCACAGCTTACACCCTGCACCCACAGCTTACACCCTGCACCCACATCTTCCACCCTGCACCCACATCTTCCACCCTGCACCCACAGTTTACACCCTGCACCCACATCTTACATCCTGCACCCACATCTTACACCCTGCACCCACATCTTACACCCTGCACCAACATCTTACACCCCGCACCCACATCTTACACCCTGCACCCACATCTTACACCCTGCACCCACATCTTACACCCCGCACCCACATCTTACACCCCGCACCCACATCTTACACCCTGCACCCACATCTTACACCCTGCACCCACAGTTTACACCCTGCACCCACAGTTTACACCCTGCACCCACAGCTTCCACCCTGCACCCACATCTTACACCCTGCACCCACATCTTACACCCCGCACCCACATCTTACACCCCGCACCCACATATTACACCCTGCACCCACATCTTACACCCTGTACCTCTCCATTTTTGATGATCTTGTTTAAATGAGGTAGATAGACTGCTGGCTGGCTGGCTGGCTGGCTGGCTGGCTGTGTGTGTGCGCACACATCATGGGTCCGTTAGAAAGAACTGATGTACATGAGAGATGGTTTGAAACCCCTGAGTAGAATGTAGGACGGTGATAAGAGTACCTTGGTACACGATATTGCACGATATTCCTCGCCCTCCCTAGGTTTTTGGTAAAGTTTTACATTAACATTTTAGTTGCCTTTATACCTGTGTAGTAATAGTAGTATTAGTATTTACACCTCTATAGTAATATAAGTATTACTATATTTCTTCTAAAGTAATACTAGTGTTAGTATTTAAACCGGTGTAGTAATAGGAGTATTAGTATTTTAACCAGTATAGTAATAGTAGTATTAGTATTGTACCTGTATAGTAATATAATTATTAATATGTATGTCTCTATAGTAATAGTAGTATTAGTATATATACCTCTATAGTAATAGTAATATTGGTATTGTACCTGTATAGTAATATAATTATTAGTATTTATACCTCTATAGTAATAGTAGTATTATTATTTTTACCTACATAGAAATAGTATTATTAGTATTATACCTGTATAGTAATAGTAGTGTTAGTATTTACACCTGTGTAGTATTTGTAGTATTAGTATTTATACCCGTAGTAGTAGTAGTAGTAGTATGTATACCTGTGTAGTAATATCAGCATTAGTATTCATACCTGTATATTATAAGTAATAGTTTTACTATTTATACCTGTTATCATGGATACCAAATGACAGGAGGACCAGCAAGTAAGCTATGGAAGAGTAGTCTGTGTGGTGTCCTCCTGAAGGGGTTGAGGTCCATCTGGGAGGTCTACAGCAGAGGATCGATAGGGAGCTGAATCTACGGCCGACTATGGATTAAGGATGTAGCTAGACGGTGATGTCATAGACCACGGTATCATCTCCGTCATTCTGGGGATGTCAGCGCGTAGACCTGTGAACCCAGAAGGTCTTCGTGCGCTGTTGCTATGCAATGTATCACCTGGAATTATAACAGGGTTTATTAATCAATATGGGGGGGGGAAAGACGATATGGCTATCCCAGGGCCAGACATATTGAAAAAACAGTAACGGGTTTTTCAGGCTTGGTGAACTAATCTATGTTATACTTAAAATGTGAGATTATAGAGATTATATACAATAAAACAATTTCAGAAATTAGACGTAATTAACTAAGCATTGCACTGGTACAGAATTACATCGATGAAGGGTAATTAGAATAAAAACCTTCTATAAGTTAAAGCCTGAAGTTCCTAAAACGGATCCCTGGGGATCTTCAACTGTACAGTTGCTAAAACGGATCCCTGGGGATCTTCAACTGTACAGTTGCTAAAACGGATCCCTGGGGATCTTCAACTGTACAGTTGCTAAAACGAATCCCTGGGGATCCTCAACTGTACAATCCCTATGACGGATCCCTGGGGATCCTCAACTGTACAGTTGCTAAAACGAATCCCTGGGGATCCTCAACTGTACAGTTGCTAAAACGAATCCCTGGGGATCCTCAACTGTACAGTTGCTAAAACGGATCACTGGGGATCCTCATCTGTACAGTTGCTAAAACGTATCCCTGGGGATCCTCAACTGTACAGTTGCTAAAACGAATCCCTGGGGATCCTCAACTGTACAGTTGCTAAAACGTATCCCTGGGGATCCTCAACTGTACAGTTGCTAAAACGAATCCCTGGGGATCCTCAACTGTACAGTTGCTAAAACGGATCACTGGGGATCCTCAACTGTACAGTTGCTAAAACGTATCCCTGGGGATCCTCAACTGTACAGTTGCTAAAACGGATCCCTGGGGATCCTCAACTGTACAGTTCCTATGAAGAATCCATTGGGTATCTTCAACTGTACAGTTGCTAAAACGGATCACTGGGGATCCTCATCTGTACAGCTGCTAGATGATCACACTTTCTGAT
>NC_074692.1:50635229-50715229 GCF_029448725.1 Salvelinus fontinalis
ACCTCACCACCACCACCTCACCACCACCACCTCACCACCACCACCTCACCACCACCACCTCATCTCCACCACCTCATCTCCACCACCTCACCACCACCACCACCACACCACCACCACCTCACCACCACCACCTCACCACCACCACCACCTCACCACCACCACCACACCACCACCACCTCACCACCACCACCTCACCACCACCACCACCTCACCACCACCACCTCATCTCCACCACCTCACCACCACCACCTCCACCACCACCACCACCTCACCTCCACCACCTCACCACCACCACCACCTCACCACCACCACCTCACCACCACCACCTCATCTCCACCACCTCACCACCACCACCTCACCACCACCACCACCTCCACCACCTCACTACCACCACCTCCTCACCACCACCACCACCTCATCTCCACCACCTCACCACCACCACCTCACCTCCACCACCTCACCACCACCACCACCACACCACCACCACCTCACCACCACCACCTCATCTCCACCACCACACCACCACCACCTCACCACCACCACCCAACCACCACCACCTCACCACCACCACCACCTCACCACCACCACCACCTCATCTCCACCACCTCACCACCACCACCCAACCACCACCACCTCACCACCACCACCTCACCACCACCACCTCACCACCACCACCCAACCACCACCACCTCACCACCACCTCACCACCACCACCTCATCACCACCACCACCACACCACCACCACCTCATCTCCACCACCTCACCACCACCACCTCACCACCACCACCTCATCTCCACCACCTCACCACCACCACCCAACCACCACCACCTCACCACCACCACCACCTCACCACCACCTCACCACCACCACCTCATCTCCACCACCTCATCTCCA
Source organism: Salvelinus fontinalis (assembly GCF_029448725.1). Taxonomy (NCBI): domain Eukaryota; kingdom Metazoa; phylum Chordata; class Actinopteri; order Salmoniformes; family Salmonidae; genus Salvelinus; species Salvelinus fontinalis. The sequence continues at coordinate 50,636,125 of NC_074692.1, forward strand.
CCACCTCACCACCACCACCTCATCTCCACCACCTCACCACCACCTCACCACCACCACCTCACCACCACCACCTCACCACCACCACCTCACCTCCACCACCTCACCACCACCACCTCACCACCACCTCACCACCACCTCACCACCACACCTCACCACCACCTCACCACCACCACCTCTCCACCACCATCACACCACCACCACCACCTCACCACCACCTCACCACCACCACCTCTCCACCACCATCACACCACCACCACCACCTCACCACCACCACCTCACCACCACCACCACCTCACCACCACCACCAGCTCACCACCACCACCTCACCACCACCACCTCACCACCACCTCACCACCACCTCACCACCACCTCACCACCACCACCACCTCTCCACCACCATCACACCACCACCTCACCACCACCATCACACCACCACCACCACCTCACCACCACCTCACCACCACCTCACCACCACCTCACCACCACCTCACCACCACCACCACCTCACCACCACCACCACCTCACCACCACCTCACCACCACCTCACCACCACCACCTCACCACCATCACACCACCACCACCTCTCCACCACCATCACACCACCACCACCACCTCACCACCACCACCACCTCACCACCACCACCTCACCACCATTTCACCACCACCACCTCACCACCACCACCACCTCACCACCACCACCACCTCACCACCACCACCTCACCACCACCACCTCACCACCACCACAACACCACCACCACCTCCACCACCACCACCTCACCACCACCACCTCACCACCACCACCACCTCACCACCACCACCTCACCACCACCACCACCTCACCACCACCACCTCACCTCCACCACCTCACCACCACCACCACACCACCACCTCACCACCTCACCACCACCTCACCACCACCACCACCTCACCACCACCACCACCACCACCACCACCACCTCACCACCACCACCACACCACCACCTCACCACCACCACCTCACCACCTCACCACCACCTCACCACCACCACCTCACCACCTCACCACCACCACCTCACCACCACCATCTCACCACCACCTCACCACCACCACCACCTCACCACCACCACCACCTCACCACCACCTCACCACCACCATCTCACCACCACCTCACCACCACCACCACCTCACCACCACCACCTCACCACTACCACTACCACCTCACCACCACCACCTCACCACCACCACCACAACCACCTCACCACCACCACCACCTCACCACCACCACCACCACCTCACCACCACCACCTCACCACCACCACCTCACCACCACCTCACCACCACCACATCACCACCACCACCACACCACCACCTCACCACCTCACCACCACCTCACCACCACCACCACCTCACCACCACCACCACCACCACCACCACCACCACCACACCACCACCTCACCACCACCACCACCACCACCACCACCACCTCACCACCACCACCACCACCTCACCACCACCACCACACCACCACCTCACCACCACCACCACCACCACCACCACCTCACCACCACCTCACCACCACCACCTCACCACCTCACCTCCACCACCTCACCACCACCATCTCACCACCACCTCACCACCACCACCACCTCACCACCACCACCACACCACCACCACCACCACCACACCACCACCACCTCACCACCACCACCACCACCACCACCACCACCTCACCACCACCACCACCTCACCACCACCACCACCTCACCACCACCACCACCTCACCACCACCACCACCACCACCTCACCACCACCACCACCTCACCACCACCTCACCACCACCACCTCACCACCACCACCACCACCACCACCTCACCACCACCACCTCACCACCACCACCACCTCACCACCACCACCTCACCACCACCACCACCACCTCACCACCACCACCTCACCACCACCTCACCACCACCACATCACCACCACCACCACACCACCACCTCACCACCTCACCACCACCTCACCACCACCACCACCTCACCACCACCACCACCACCACCTCACCACCACCACCACCTCATCTCCACCACCTCACCACCACCACCCAACCACCACCACCTCACCACCACCACCTCACCACCACCACCTCACCACCACCACCCAACCACCACCACCTCACCACCACCTCACCACCACCACCTCATCACCACCACCACCACACCACCACCACCTCATCTCCACCACCTCACCACCACCACCTCACCACCACCTCACCACCACCACCTCATCTCCACCACCTCACCACCACCACCCAACCACCACCACCTCACCACCACCACCACCTCACCACCACCTCACCACCACCACCTCATCTCCACCACCTCATCTCCACCACCTCACCACCACCACCTCATCTCCACCACCTCACCACCACCTCACCACCACCACCTCACCACCACCACCTCACCACCACCACCTCACCTCCACCACCTCACCACCACCACCTCACCACCACCTCACCACCACCTCACCACCACACCTCACCACCACCTCACCACCACCACCTCTCCACCACCATCACACCACCACCACCACCTCACCACCACCTCACCACCACCACCACTCCACCACCATCACACCACCACCACCACCTCACCACCACCACCTCACCACCACCACCACCTCACCACCACCACCAGCTCACCACCACCACCTCACCACCACCACCTCACCACCACCTCACCACCACCTCACCACCACCTCACCACCACCACCACCTCTCCACCACCATCACACCACCACCTCACCACCACCATCACACCACCACCACCACCTCACCACCACCTCACCACCACCTCACCACCACCTCACCACCACCTCACCACCACCACCACCTCACCACCACCACCACCTCACCACCACCTCACCACCACCTCACCACCACCACCTCACCACCACCACATCACCACCACCACCTCCACCACCACCACCTCACCACCACCACCTCACCACCACCACCACCTCACCACCACCACCTCACCACCACCACCACCTCACCACCACCACCTCACCTCCACCACCTCACCACCACCACCACACCACCACCTCACCACCTCACCACCACCTCACCACCACCACCACCTCACCACCACCACCACCACCACCACCACCACCTCACCACCACCACCACACCACCACCTCACCACCACCACCTCACCACCTCACCACCACCTCACCACCACCACCTCACCACCTCACCACCACCACCTCACCACCACCATCTCACCACCACCTCACCACCACCACCACCTCACCACCACCACCACCTCACCACCACCTCACCACCACCATCTCACCACCACCTCACCACCACCACCACCTCACCACCACCACCTCACCACTACCACTACCACCTCACCACCACCACCTCACCACCACCACCACAACCACCTCACCACCACCACCACCTCACCACCACCACCACCACCTCACCACCACCACCTCACCACCACCACCTCACCACCACCTCACCACCACCACATCACCACCACCACCACACCACCACCTCACCACCTCACCACCACCTCACCACCACCACCACCTCACCACCACCACCACCACCACCACCACCACCACACCACCCCCTCACCACCACCACCACCACCACCACCACCACCTCACCACCACCACCACCACCTCACCACCACCACCACACCACCACCTCACCACCACCACCACCACCACCACCACCTCACCACCACCTCACCACCACCACCTCACCACCTCACCTCCACCACCTCACCACCACCATCTCACCACCACCTCACCACCACCACCACCTCACCACCACCACCTCACCACCACCACCACCACCTCACCACCACCACCTCACCACCACCACCTCACCACCACCACCACCACCACCACCACCTCACCACCACCACCACCTCACCACCACCACCACCTCACCACCACCACCACCACCACCTCACCACCACCACCACCTCACCACCACCTCACCACCACCACCTCAACACCACCACCACCACCACCACCTCACCACCACCACCTCACCACCACCACCACCTCACCACCACCACCTCACCACCACCACCACCACCTCACCACCACCACCTCACCACCACCTCACCACCACCACATCACCACCACCACCACACCACCACCTCACCACCTCACCACCACCTCACCACCACCACCACCTCACCACCACCACCACCACCACCACCACCACACCACCACCTCACCACCACCACCACCACCACCACCACCACCTCACCACCACCACCACCACCTCACCACCACCACCACACCACCACCTCACCACCACCACCACCACCACCACCACCACCTCACCACCACCTCACCACCACCACCTCACCACCTCACCTCCACCACCTCACCACCACCATCTCACCACCACCTCACCACCACCACCACCTCACCACCACCACCTCACCACCACCACCACCACCTCACCACCACCACCTCACCACCACCACCACCACCACCACCACCTCACCACCACCACCACCTCACCACCACCACCACCTCACCACCACCACCACCACCACCTCACCACCACCACCACCTCACCACCACCTCACCACCACCACCTCACCACCACCACCACCACCACCACCACACCACCACCACCTCACCACCACCACCACCTCACCACCACCACCTCACCACCACCACCACCACCTCACCACCACCTCACCTCCACCACCTCACCACCACCACCTCACCACCACCTCACCACCACCACCTCACCACCACCACCACCACCACCACCTCACCACCACCACCTCACCACCACCACCACCTCACCACCACCACCACCTCACCACCACCTCACCACCACCACCACACCACCACCACACCACCTCACCACCACCACCTCACCACCACCACCACCACACCACCACCACCACCTCACCACCACCACCACCACCACCACCTCACCACCACCACCACCACCTCACCACCACCACCACCACCACCACCACCTCACCACCTCACCACCACCACCTCACCACCACCACCACCACCACCACCACCACCACCTCCACCACCTCACCACCACCACCTCCACCACCTCACCACCACCACCACCACCTCCACCACCTCACCACCACCACCACCACCTCCACCACCTCACCACCACCACCACCACCACCACCACCTCACCACCACCTCACCACTTCACCCCCACCGCATGTGACTAATACAATTCAATTTTATTTTATTTGAATCTGATTGGCTGTTCATTGTTTCATCAGCTTGTGTTTCAAAGGAGCGTAACTTTTCTGGTGGCAGACAAATAGTGTCTGTAGAAAGGATCTCCTCCTCAGAGTTTAGCAGTACACTTGAAGGGACTGCCACTGTCTCCATACCTTCTCATATATAGGACCATAATATACTTTTAGCCAGTATTTGGCAGGTATTACAGGACAAAATATGTGGTTAATTGTGTACATTTAATTATCTTTTTTTTGTTGTTGCAGCAATTGATTTAATACAGAGAGACATACCATACATGATATTGTTAAAACACACTGTAAAAGCTCATACATGCCTCTGAAAGGTTAGAAAACATTATGCATACTGGCTAAATGTTACCCAATAATTGACAAGCATGTGTGACCTTTGATCTTGAATTTAGTTGGACAGAATCTACACCAATCAGTCGACCCATAAGTGCCTTTGGAAAGTGAGGAACAACGAGTGTGTGTGGCTAAAACAACACTATGGCACTGCGTTCTCTGCGTTGTCGGAGAGGACAGTGTTATGCCAGGTATAATTGCCTGTTATCTCTATTCAGACGATATATGTGATAGCAATTTATATTCCTGTGCGACTCCACTTAAACTTGGCAGAAAATCTTTAATGTTCCGTAACCAACGAATTGTTGTAATCAGATCCCAAAGCAACGTTAGTTACCTCGTGGTGAATATTAATGACACCTTTTAGGCTAAAGTTGTAAACTACTTGTGTCAAAATGAACCAGTGATATCTACTACAGCATGTCCTTCCTTCATTTAACCAATAAATCAAATGTATTTATAAAGCCCTTCTTACATCAGCTGATATCACAAAGTGTTGTACAGAAACCCAGCCTAAAACCCCAAACAGCAAGCAATGCAGGTGTAGAAGCACGGTGGCTAGGAAAAACTCCCTAGAAAGGCCGGGACCTAGGAAAAAACCTAGAGAGGAACCAGGCTCTGAGGGGGGGGGGGGGGGTCAGTCCTCTTCTGGCTGTGCCGGGTGGAGATTATAACAGAACATGGCCAAGATGTTCAAATGTTCATAGATGACCAGCAGGGTCAAATAACAATAATCACAGTGGTTGTAGAGGGTGCAACAGGTCAGCAACTCAGGAGTAAATGTCAGTTGGCTTTTCATAGCCGCTCCTGCTGTCTCTAGAGAGTTGAAAACAGCACGTCCGGTGAAAAGGTCAGTGTTGAGAGAGAGAGAGAATATCCAAAACATCTTCCCCAGCTGTACAGACAGCCGCCCCAACACACCACATCTCCTGAAACATCTCCACACTTTTTATCATTCTATAGAACTCAAACTCAACCCTAAGGCGCGCAGAAACCATCCCATTAAACAATAGTAAAGGGTCTGTTATTCCCCCCCACCTCCTTGTTAGCCAAATAGCCAACTTCGCTTGAGCAAACCGAAAATTCAACAACCTGTATCCCATTATAAACATCCCATCAGTAAAAACCACCCCCAACATCTCACACAGAAAATCCAACAGAGACATCAGTGGCATTAACCTGGTGCACACAGAAAACACATGAATCACAATTTCTTTAATTACACAGAAAGGACACCCCTGCCCGATTCCCTGTTCAACCCATGCCAACCAGCTGTTAGTGGCCAGGGCTCCATGAAGAACCCTCTACTGGAGGTCCCCTGACCTCTTTGGTGCTGGGGGTTTGTAGAGCCCCCTCCATCTTAAACCACCCATACTCTCCACCCCACATACCCCGTGCCACTGGTGTGCCTTCACTCCTGTTAGGCTCCTAATGTTCCTCACCTTAACGCAGAGGTTATAGAGGGCTTTACCTCCCACCCCCTCAAACTCCCCCAGGCTCGGAGTGTTATAATCTAACAAGTCCTCAGTCTCTGCCGTCACCTGCAGTGGTGGAAACATTGGTGGCCCCTCCCCCTTTGGCCGCTCAAACACCCCCCCTTACCGGCTCAGACAGTGCCTCCTGGACCTCCTCCAGGAATCTCTCCAGCACCCTAAGAGACGTTAGTCCTGTTTGTTGTGCCAGGACTTCCGGGGTTTTTCACCCCTCCTCTCCCAGCAGTCGCAGGTCACCCAGCCTTTGTAAACCCCCTGCCATCAGTCGCCTCTGCAGAGTGGCCGACTGAACCGATCTCAAAGGGATGGCTGGGTTGTGGAAGATAGGCTCTTCCCACACCCACAGCCCAGGCTCCACACCCCCTTCTCGTGTGGGCCTTAGCAGCTGCCAGGCCCCAGCATTGCAGAGTAAATGTCTGAGAGACCTGCTGTACTCAGCCTCTCCAGGTTCATGAGGAACAGCTGACGGTCCAACCCTAATCCGCCAGCTCTCCTCAGCAGCGCGCATGCTGGTTCCCTCCAGCCAACATCAGTATGGTACAGCAGTCTCTGCACCGCCTTTAGCCGGAAAGCAGCCATCCTGCTCTCCAGTTCCACCAGGCCCTGTCCTCCTTCGTGGGGACGGTCATATACAACACTGCCGCCCTCAGCCAGTGATGGCCAGACCAGAACAAGTCCACCAGCTTGCGTTGCAGGTCTGCAGACAGACAGTTTATGCCACAGGGAAGATGCCACCTGGTTGATGATTGTCAGCACCCTCCCTCTATATGACACTTGGAAAAGGAACCACCTCCACCTGGACAGTCTTGACACCACTGCCTGTGACAGCCCCTCTTTCTTTTCATTTCTAAGGACAAAGGAATTATCCGGTTGGAATATTATTGAAGATTTATGATAAAAACATCCTAAAGATTGATTCTATACATCGTTTGACATGTTTCTACGAACTGTAATGGAACTGTTTTGACTTTTCGTCTGTACTAAGTGCCTGCGCCTCGTGAATTTGGATTTGTGAACTAAACGCGCGAACAAAAAGGAGTTATTTGGACATAAATGATGGACTTCATCGAACAAAACAAACATTTATTGTGGAACTGGGATTCCTGGGAGTGCATTCTGATGAAGATCATCAAAGGTAAGTGAATATTTATAATGTTATTTCTGACTTCTGTTGACTGCACAATATGGAGGATATATTTGTGTCTTGATTGGGCTCTGAGCGCCGACCTCAGATTATTGCATGGTTTGCTTTTTCCGTAAAGATTTTTTGAAATCTGACACAGCGGTTGCATTAAGGAGAAGTGGATCTAAAATTCCATCTATAACACTTGATCTTTGATCAACGTTTATTATGAGTATTTCTGTAAATTGATGTGGCTCTCTGCAAAATCACCGGATGTTTTGGAACTACTGAACATAACGCGTCAATGTAAACTGAGAGGCCGCTCGGCAAGGAAGAAGCCACTGCTCCAAAACCACCATAAAGAAGCCAGACTACGGTTTGCAACTGCAAATGGGGATAAATATCGTACTTTTTGGAGAAATGTCTTCTGGTCGGATTAAACAAAAATAGAACTGTTTGGCCATAATGACCATTGTTATGTTTGGAGGAAAAAGGCAGATGCTTGCAAACTGAAGAACACCATCCCAACCGTGAAGCACGGGGTTGGCAGCATCATGTTGTGGGGGTGCTTTGTTGCAGGAGGAACTGGTGCACTTCACAAAATAGATGGCAACATGAGGAAGGAAAATTATGTGGATATGTTGAAACAACATCTCAAGACATCAGTCAGGAAGTTAAAGCTTGGTCGCAAATTGGTCTTCCAAATGGACAATGACCCCAAGCATACTTCCAAAGTTGTAGCAAATTGGCTTAAGGACAACAAAGTCAAGGTATTGGAGTGGCCGTCACAATGCCCTGACCTCAATCCCATAGAAAATTTGTGGGCAGAGCTGAAAAAGTGTGTGTGAACAAGGAGGCCTACAAACCTGACTCAGTTACACAAGCTCTGTCAGGAGGAATGGGCCAAAATTCACCCAACTTATTGTGGCAAGCTTGTGGAAGGCTACAATAAACCTTTGACCCAAGTTAAACAATTTAAAGGCAATGCTACCAAATACTAATTGAGTGCATGCAAACTTCTGACCCACTGGGAACGTGATGAAAGAAATAAAAGCTGAAATAAATCATTCTCTCTACTATTATTCTGACATTTCACAGTCTTAAAATAAAGTGGTGATCCTAACTGACCTAAAACAGGGAATTTTTACTCAGATTAAATGTCATGAATTGTGTCTAACTGAGAGTAAATGTATTTGGCTAAGATTTATGTAAACTTTCGACTACATCTGTATATATAATAGAGAGAATAGACACATATCGAGACTACCTACATAGAGATAGAGAGAATAGAGAGAAAATAAATAAAGAGAATAGAGAGAATAGAGACATAGGGAGAATAGAGAGAATAGACAGAGAGAATATAGAGAATAGACAGATAGAAAATAGAGAGAATATAGAGAGAATAGAGACATAGAGAGAATAGAGAGAATAGAGAGAGAATATAGAGAATAGACAGATAGAGGATTTAGAGAATAGGCAAAAAGATAGAATAGACAAATAGAAAGAAGGGAGATAATAGAGATATTATACTTAGAGAGATTAGAGAGAATATATAGAATAGATAGAATAGACACAGAGAAAAGACACATAGATAGAATATATAGAATAGAGAGAATAGACACATAGAGAGAATAGATAGAATGGACACATAGAGAGAATAGATAGAATAGACACATAGAGAGAATAGATAGAACAGACACAGAGAAAAGACACATAGATAGAATAGACACAGAGAGAATATAGAGATAAAGATAGTAGACACAGAGAGAATAGAGAGAATAGATAGAATAGACACACAGAGAGAATATACACATAGAGAGAATAGAGATAATAGACACAGAGAAAAGACACATAGATAGAATAGACACAGAGAGAATATAGAGATAAAGATAGTAGACACAGAGAGAATAGAGAGAATAGATAGAATAGACACACAGAGAGAATAGATAGAATAGACACATAGATAGAAGACACACATAGAGATAATATAGATAATATAGAGATTGAGATTTACATTTACATTTACATTTAAGTCATTTAGCAGACGCTCTTATCCAGAGCGACTTACAAATTGGTGCATTCACCTTATGACATCCAGATAATAGAAACAGAGAGAATAGAGATAATATAGATAATAGACAGATAGATTGAATACACACATATAGATAATATAGAGATTGAGATAATAGACACATAGAGAGAATAGAGAGAATAGACACATAGAGAGAATAGAGGGAATAGACACATAGAGAGAATATACACATAGAGAGAATAGAGAGAATATACACATAGAGAGAATAGAGGGAATAGACACATACAGAGAATAGACACATACAGAGAATAGAGGGAATAGACACATACAGAGAATAGACACATATAGAGAATAGACACATACAGAGAATAGACACATACAGAGAATAGACACATATAGAGAATAGACACATACAGAGAATAGACACATACAGAGAATAGACACATACAGAGAATAGACACATACAGAGAATAGAGGGAATAGACACATATAGAGAATAGACACATAGAGAAAATAGACACATCGAGGGAATAGACACAGAGAAAATAGACACATAGAGGGAATAGACACATACAGAGAATAGACACATACAGAGAATAGACACATACAGAGAATAGACACATAGAGAAAATAGACACATAGAGGGAATAGACACATAGAGAAAATAGACACATAGAGGGAATAGACACATACAGAGAATAGACACATACAGAGAATAGAGGGAATAGACACATACAGAGAATAGACACATATAGAGAATAGAGGGAATAGACACATACAGAGAATAGACACATATAGAGAATAGAGGGATTAGACACATACAGAGAATAGACACATATAGAGAATAGAGGGAATAGACACATACAGAGAATAGACACATATAGAGAATAGAGGGAATAGACACATACAGAGAATAGACACATACAGAGAATAGACACATACAGAGAATAGAGGGAATAGACACATACAGAGAATAGAGAGAATATACACATAGAGAGAATAGAGAGAATATACACATAGAGAGAATAGAGAGAATATACACATAGAGAGAATAGAGAGAATATACACATAGAGAGAATAGAGGGAATAGACACATACAGAGAATAGACACATACAGAGAATAGAGGGAATAGACACATAGACAGAGCATAGGGAATAGACACATAGAGAAAATAGACACATAGAGAGAATAGACACATAGAGAGAACAGAGGGAATAGACACATAGATAGAATAGCCACATAGAGAGAATAGAGAAAATAAATAGAATAGACACATAGAGAGAAAAGAGAGAATAGATAGAATAGACACATAGAGAGAATATACACATAGAGAGAATAGAGATAATAGACACATGGAGAGAATACAGAGAATAGATAGAATAGACATAGAGAAAATAAAGATAATAGACACATAGAGAGAATAGAGATAATAGAGAGAATAGACACATAGAGAGAATAGATAGAATAGACACATAGAGAGAATAGAGATAATAGACACATAGAGAGAATAGAGATAATAGACACATAGAGAGAACAGAGGGAATAGATACATAGAGAGAATAGATAGAATAGACACATAGAGAGAATAGATAGAATAGACACATAGAGAGAATATACACACAGGAGAATAGATAGAATAGACACATAGAGAGAATAGATAGAATAGACACATAGAGAGAATAGAGAGAATAGATAGAATAGACACATAGAGAGAATAGAGAGAATATACACATAGAGAGAATAGAGAGAATATACACATAGAGAGAATAGATAGTATATACACATAGAGAGAATAAAGAGAATATACACATAGAGAGAATAGAGAGAATATACACATAGAGAGAATAGAGAGAATATACACATAGAGAGAATAAAGAGAATATACACATAGAGAGAATAGAGGGAATAGATGTAACAGTTTTAACTTTATGGCATCCCCTCGACCCGGGGCGAGAACCAGGGACCCTCTGCACACATCAACAACTGACACCCACGAAGCATCGCGGCCCTTGCAGAGCAAGGGGAACCACTACTTCAGGGTCTCAAGGAGAGTGACGTCACCGTTTGAAAGGCTATTAGCGCGCACCACCGCTAACTAGATAGCCATTTCACATCCTAGAAGGCTATTAGCGCGCACCACCGCTAACTAGATAGCCATTTCACATCCTAGAAGGCTATTAGCGCGCACCACCGCTAACTAGATAGCCATTTCACATCCTAGAAGGCTATTAGCGCGCACCACCGCTAACTAGATAGCCATTTCACATCCTAGAAGGCTATTAGCGCGCACCACCGCTAACTAGATAGCCATTTCACATCCTAGAAGGCTATTAGCGCGCACCACCGCTAACTAGATAGCCCTTTCACATCCTAGAAGGCTATTAGCGCGCACCACCGCTAACTAGATAGCCATTTCACATCCTAGAAGGCTATTAGCGCGCACCACCGCTAACTAGATAGCCATTTCACATCCTAGAAGGCTATTAGCGCGCACCACCGCTAACTAGATAGCCATTTCACATCGGTTACATTCACCCCCCTTTCGACCTCCTCATTTTCCGCAGCAACCAGTGATCCGGGTCAACAGCATCAATGTAACAGTTTAACTTCATGGCATCCCCTCGCCCCGACTCGGGCGCGAACCAGGGACCCTCTGCACACATCTCAGGGATGTGGGACCCTCTCCACACCAATCTCGACAAACCATTTCCGTATGGGCCTCGCATTGTGCATGGAGGCATTGTCATGCTGAAACAGGAAAGGCCTTCCCCAAACTGTTGCCACAAAGTTGGAAGCACAGAATCGTCTAGAATGTCATTGTATGCTGTAGTGTTAAGATTTCCCTTCACTGGAACAAAGGGGCCTTGCCTGAACCATGAAAAACTGCCCTCTGACCATTTCTGTGAGTTTCTGTGGTCTACCACTTCACCTATGAGCCGTTGTTGCTCCCAGACGTTTCCACTTCACAATAACAGCACTTACAGTTGACCAGAACAGCTCTAGCAGGGCAGAAATTTGACGAACTGACTTGTTGGAAAAGGTGGCAACCGATGACGGTGCCACGTTGAAAGTCACTGAGCTCTTCAGTACGGACCATTCTACTGCCAATGTTTGTCTATGGAGATTGCATGGCGGCGTGCTCGATGTTATACACCTGTCAGCAACGGGTGTGGCTGAAGTAGCCGAAACGACTAGTTTGAAGGGGTTGTCCACATACTTTTGTATATACTGAATAGCGTATATAAAACGCTATGGATGACAACTAAAACTGTGCGGCGTCCAAGTTTTCCTCAGGTACACTGCATATCTATTGGAGTATACACAATCAGGGTATTTTAATGCTTGCTATGAGACTGACACGCGAGAATGTTGCTGTTCCTCGTCCTCTTCATATGAAGATGGGTTACCTACCCCAGACAGTGACGAGAGACGTATCCATTGTGCCTCAGGTTGTCCATTGAAAAGCATGTCCCTCCCTCAGGCCTCCCTGTTGAACACTCCCATAAAGGCCAACAGTATACCCGAGGAAAACTTAGACAGCGCACAGTTTTAGTTGTCATCGTAGCGTTTGAAAAACATCGTGTTAAATGTATGCTAAGGCCTGCAATGTGGAGGCAGGATAAAAGGCTCTCTAACAATTAACTACAATGTTCTTTAGCCGGAAACAGAGTCGACTTGTCATCCCTGGTATAGACGACGCCTGAACCCACTCTTTCTCCTTCTCTCTCTCTCTCTCTCCCTCCCTCTCCCTCTCCCTCTCCCTCTCTCTCTCTCTCCCTCTCCCTCTCCCTCTCCCTCTCCCTCTCCCTCTCCCTCTCCCTCTCCCTCTCCCTCTCCCTCTCCCTCTCCCTCTCCTTCTCCTTCTCCTTCTCCTTCTCCTTCTCCTTCTCCCTTCTCCTTCTCCCTCTCCCTCTTCTTCTCCCTCTCCCTCTTCTTCTCCCCCTCCCTCTCTCTCCCTCTCACTCTCTCTCTCCCTCTCACTCTCTCTCTCCCTCCCTCTCCCTCTCTCTCTCTCCCTCTCTCCCATCTCTCTCTCTCTCTCTCTTTCTCTCCCTCTGTCTCTCTGTCTCTTCGCTCCATTTTGAATAGATAGCTAGGCCTATATGATCACTGAAACCCGAGCTCGCCCCCAGTCAAAAGACAAGTGCAGAGAAAAGAGAGGGATTACCTCTGGAGAAGAAAAGAAAAGTACAAAATGAGGATTTTCTGTCTGTCTGACAGGCATGCCAGAGTGAGTGAGCCAGCTAGTGAGGGCTCCAGGATCTTAAAATAGCATGGTAATAGCTCCATGTCAGTGTGGATGTACCAAATTAGCACACTGTTCCCTATATAGTGCACTACTTTTGAGTAGGGCCCATAAGGCTCTGGCTGAAAGCAGTACACTATATAGGGGAACATTTGGGATACGGAACGTGTGCTGCTGACAGGCCAAGGGTGAGACAGACAGACAGAGGCTCTCAGAGGTGTAATCTCTCTGTGTAGTATCTTTCTGCAGCTGTCTCCTGAAGAGCAACATCAGGACTATAGTAGGACTACACAGCCGGGACATGCTAGGGAAAAGGGGCTAGTAAGTGCTGCTTATCTGCTTTCTGAGGGCTTTTTGAGGGGGCTTTCAGTGGGCCACTGCTCTCTTTAACACTCACACCGGTGAATGACACAGTCTTTCGATGGGATACCCCTAGTCTCACAGTATTGGACAGTTTCCTGGACCCGGATTAATACTCCACGAACTAAAACATCTCTATTTGGGGCATGCTTTTTTTAGTCCAGGTGTGGGCTTTAATCTGGGTCTGTGAAAACTGGCTCTATGTGTGTCTCGGGTACATTTTTTACATTTACATTTTAGTCATTTAGCAGACGCTCTTATCCAGAGCGACTTACAGCAGAGTGCATACATTTTTATTACATTTTACATACTGAGAAAAGGATATCCCTACCGGCCAAACCCTCCCTAACCCGGACGACGCTATGCCAATTGTTCGTCGCCCCACGGACCTCCCGGTTGCGGCCGGCTGCGACAGAGCCTGGGCGCGAACCCAGGGACTCTGGTGGCGCAGCTAGCAATGCGATGCAGTGCCCTAGACCACTGCGCCACCCGGGAGGCCTGGGTAACCAGACAATTTGAATGAATTTTTATTAATAACTCTATTGGCTAGTCATGTGGATATGTTAATGAGCTAGGTCCTTCAGAACACACGGGTAATTAGCCATTTAATCATCAACACCTTCACTAACCCTAATTTGATCCAGGTCGAGCCGTATTACTTTGGCTGACCCTGTAAAACAACACATTTCACTGCACCTATCCGGTGAATGACAATAAAATAAATAAATAATATGAATTGCCCTTGATGACCAACGTTTGCGTACAACCGTATCCTATTTCCAGTAGAAATAAATCCACAGGAATGATACCCCTTTGTACTTGCAGAATGTGGTATGTGATGTAAAGCACATTTTCTTTACAACGAACATCATGACAAAGTAAACATCTCATCTGTCATGTTTTTTTCGTCAGTGGGTAAAGTAGGGTTAGGGCTAAGGCTAGGGTTAGGGGTTAGATTAAGGGTTAAGGGTCAGGGCTAAGGCTAGGGTTAGGGGTTAGATTAAGGGTTAAGGGTTAGGGCTAAGGCTAGGGTTAGGGGTTAGATTAAGGGTTAAGGGTTAGGGCTAAGGCTAGGGTTAGGGGTTAGATTAAGGGTTAAGGGTTAGGGCTAAGGCTAGGGTTAGGGGTTAGATTAAGGGTTAAGGGTTAGGGCTAAGGGTTAGGGGTTAGATTAAGGGTTAAGGGTTAGGGCTAAGGCTAGGGTTAGGGGTTAGATTAAGGGTTAAGGGTTAGGGCTAAGGCTAGGGTTAGGGGTTAGATTAAGGGTTAAGGGTTAGGGCTAAGGCTAGGGTTAGGGGTTAGATTAAGGCTAGGGTTAGGGCTAAGGCTAGGGTTAGGGGTAAGGCTAGGGTTAGGGCTAAGGCTAGGGTTAGGGCTAAGGCTAGGGTTAGGGGTTAGATTAAGGGTTAAGGGTTAGGCATTAGGGCTAAGGCTAGGGTTAGGGGTAAGGGTTACAGGTTAGATCTAGGACTAAGCATTAGGGGTTAGGGTTTGGGGTTAGATTAACGGTTAAGGTTTAGGCATTAGGGCTAAGGCTAGGATTAGGGGTTAGATTGAGGGATAAGGGTTAGGCATTAGGGCTAAGGCTAGTGTTAGGGGTAAGGGTTAGATCTAGGACTAAGCGCTAGGGGTTAGGGTTAGGGGTTAGATTGAGGGATAAGGGTTAGGCATTAGGGCTAAGGCTAGGGTTAGAGGTAAAGGTTACAGGTTAGATCTAGGACTAAGCGTTAGGGGTTAGGGTTAGGGGTTAGATTAACGGTTAAGGGTTAGGCATTAGGGCTAAGGCTAGGGTTAGGGGTAAGGGTTACAGGTTAGATCTAGGACTAAGCGTTAGAGGTTAGGGTTAGGGGTTAGATTAACGGTTAAGGGTTAGGCATTAGGGCTAAGGCTAGAGTTAAGGGTTACAGGTTTATGGGCTAAGCGTTAGGGGTTAGGATTAGGGGTTAGATTGAGGGCTAAGGTTAGGGTTTGGTATTTCGGGTATTTTATTAGGATCCTCCGTTAGCTTCTCTTCCTGTGGTCCACACAGAACATGAAACATGACATAATACAAAACCTAATAGACAAGAACAGCTCAAGAACAGAACTACATCTATTTAAAAATGACACATGTAGCCTACATATCAATACATACACACAAACTATCCAGGTCCAATAGGGGAGAGACGTTGTGCCGTGAGGTGTTGCTTTATCTGTTTGCTGAAACCAGGTTTGCTGTTTATTTGAGCTCAATATGAGATGGAAGGGAGTTCCATGCAATAAGGGCTCTATATAATACTGTTCGCTTTCTTGAATTTGATCTGGATTTGGGGACTGTGAAAAGACCCCTGGTGGCATGTCTGGTGGGGTAAGTGTGTGTGTCAGAGCTGTGTGTAACAGTGGCGGTCTTTGCCATCTAAGATGAGGGAGGACAAAAACAATGAAGGAGCATGACATTATTTCTATTAGAGCATAATGGATCACTGTCATTCATATTCCATTCACCCAGTTCAATGTAACAGTGATAGGTTTAGGTTACTGTCATTCATATTCACCCAGTTCAATGTAACAGTGATAGGTTTAGGTTACTGTCATTCATATTCACCCAGTTCAATGTAACAGTGATAGGTTTAGGTTACTGTCATTCATATTCACCCAGTTCAATGTAACAGTGATAGGTTTAGGTTACTGTCATTCATATTCACCCAGTTCAATGTAACAGTGATAGGTTTAGGTTACTGTCATTCATATTCACCCAGTTCAATGTAACAGTGATAGGTTTAGGTTACTGTCATTCATATTCACCCAGTTCAATGTAACAGTGATAGGTTTAGGTTACTGTCATTCATATTCACCCAGTTCACTGTAACAGTGATAGGTTTAGGATACTGTCATTCATATTCACCCAGTTCAATGTAACAGTGATAGGTTTAGGTTACTATCATTCATATTCACCCAGTTCAATGTAACAGTGATAGGTTTAGGTTACTGTCATTCATATTCACCCAGTTCACTGTAACAGTGATAGGTTTAGGATACTGTCATTCATATTCACCCAGTTCAATGTAACAGTGATAGGTTTAGGTTACTATCATTCATATTCACCCAGTTCAATGTAACAGTGATAGGTTTAGGTTACTATCATTCATATTCAGCCAGTTCAATGTAACAGTGATAGGTTTAGGTTACTATCATTCATATTCACCCAGTTCAATGTAACAGTGATAGGTTTAGGCTACTATATGATACCTGAATGTTCCCTGTAGCCATCATGAGGTTGCTACAACCTAGCCTATGAATGAAAGATTACAATTCAGGTGCACACAGGTCGAGATACACATTTGACAGACAGTGACATTCAATACCTTATTGCACGCTTTTCCCTGCATTTAGCTGATCTAGGGTGTAATCGTTCGTCCAACAGTTGCAAACGAGAGTTTCTATTGGACAAATGCAGGTATTTTTATCCCCGTTTTGTTCTGTTTGCTTATGTTTAAGAAATGTTTTTCAACAGAACCGGTGGAATGAATACACCCTCGATCAAGCGTAAAACACGGTTCACTTTCATAGCAGCCACGTTGTTTTCCTTCTCGCATCTATGCACTCTCCTCTTCTCACCTTTTCCCTTTGCTTGTGGACTTCAATGAACAACACATCAGCTGTATGTGACCAGGAGAAAAAAACCTTTCCAAGCCAAACCGTTACACACAGCCTACAACGTTGTCACCATATTAGATAACGTAACGTCATAGTCAACATAGCTAATAGAACTAATGTGTTAGTTAACCTGCTACAATCATGCAGTAACGTTAGATTGTACAGACAGCAAGCTGTTTAGCACTTACGCCAGCTGGCCCCGGTGGCCATAAAAGCCTTACCTTGACTTGAAAGAGTTCCAGTGTTGTGTTGGAAAGTCATAGCCAGTAAGCTAACATAGCATCCCTCTGTTTGAGCGGGGTGTTTCAGTAGGTTAAACTAGCTAGCTGCATTTGGTAGCTAAGTAATTTGCTAGCTAAGACAAAATCTCTCTCTTTCCCTGTTCCTCTCAATTTTGTTAAAAACTGTTCAACTAATGTCTTTCTCCTTGAGTCAAGTACTCACCACATGTTATACACTGAAGTGCTAGCTAGCTGTAGCTTATGCTTTCAGTGGTAGATCACCATCTGATCCTTTCATTGGCTGGACAAGAGCTCTGCTGCAAGAGCTGTGATAGGCTGGAGGACGTCCTCCTGAAGTTGTCATAATTACTGTGTAAGTCTATGGAAAGGGGGTGAGAACCATGAGCATCCTAGGATTCATATTGAAGTCAATGTACCCAGAGGAGGACTGAAGCTAGCTGTCCTCCGGCTACAACCGGGTTACACCATGATGACGACCTTCTGTGCAAAATAGTGTGTTTTAATCAGTTATCAGTATTTGGTGACATGATTATATTTAGTTTTATCTAAAAAAAGATACGTTCTTAAATGTTTTCACAATTAAAATATTTATGAAATTCACTGAGGAGGATGATCCTCCCCTTTCCTCCTCTGAGGAGCCTCCGCTGGTGTGTATGCAAACAATATGGAATTATCAACATATTATTGTTTAGTGATGAAGTCAGTCTCTCCTCAAATCTTAGCCAAGAGAGACTGGCACGATATTGCAAAAAGGACAGTCAAAAAAGTAATATTAAGAAACAAGGTTTTGAAGTATTTGTCCTAAATCTAGGACAAATAAAAAACACTCATATTTTTTTTTTATATATATATATATATATATATATATATATATATATATATATATATATATATATATATATATATATTAATTATTTTCTTCACATATTTAACCTCTTTTTTGTGTAGGCACAAAACAACCGTCATACTTCCATTCATTTTTTAAACCCGGTACCGATTACCTTCAGACAAGTCCTGTGACAGACAAGGGGCCATACGGTTCAAACGCTACCAAACATAAATTGTCATATCGACGGTTCTGACTTCAGACGAATGTCCTGACACTTGTGAGGGGTTGTAGAGAAAACAATGGAGAACCCCATTGTGTCCGCGAGAGTTTCCTCTTTCCAGTGGTAGAAGCTACGGATGTTTACGTGAGAAGACCGATTTTCAGGATGTCTCAAGGTCTGACGAAACACCGCTCTACCTCTGCCACCTTTCACCGCAGATGTGGAAATGCGACATAGGTGGATAGATATCTCTAGCTTAAATTAATGGATTTATATGTTCATTTTTTTGTTATGTAACTTAGGCTGATGCACCGGTTCATCAATAGACCCTAGGGGGTGAACTACATAGTAGCAGTAGCAGCAGCAGAAACAGGAGTTGTAGTAGTAGTAGTAGTAGTAGTCGTAGTAGTAGTAGTAGTAGTAGTAGTAGTCGTAGTAGTAGTCGTAGTAGTAGCAGCAGCAGAAACAGGAGTTGAAGTAGCAGTAGTAGTAGTAGTAGCAGTAGTAGTAGTAGTAGTAGTAGTAGTAGTAGTAGTAGTAGTAGCAGTAGTAGTAGTAGTAGTAGTTGTAGTAGTAGTAGTAGGAGTAGTTGTAGTAGTAGTAGTAGTAGTAGTAGTTGCAGAAGTAGTAGTTTTAGTGTCAGTAGTAGTAGTAGTAGTAGTAGTAGCAGTAGTAGTAGTAGTAGTAGTAGGAGTAGTAAAAGTATCTGTAGCAGTAGTAGTAGTAATAGTAGCAGTAGTTATAGTAGCAGTAGTAGTAGGAGTAGCAAGAGATACTGTAAACCCCGTGTGTTATCTGCAGCAGGTGTGTGTGTGTGTGTGTGTACCTGGGTATTACCCACTGCTGTGTTAGATCCACCATCCCCTGTCCGTGACACCTCCGTACTCCTAACTCCCGTAGAATCAAGGGAATAAAGCGCACTGCACCGTTTCATTATCATTACCTCGACACGGTGTTAATATCTCATATCTATTCTAATGATAACTAACGTTCTACCGCTGTCTACTTCTGTCTGAAAACAGTAATTACAACAGAGTGAACAGAGTCTTTATACCAAATCGCACCCTATTTCCTATAGAGCACACTACTGCTGACATGGCTCTGGTCTAAAGTAGTGTACTCTGTAGGGAATAGGGTGCAGTACGTGTATTACAGTATCAGTACTACAACTACAACTCTAATTGGTTCAATAGATAGACAGACTTACCGCTGGTGTCAAAACCTCTTAACATCTTCCATCTCATCCTGATGTACAGTAACAGAGACAGGAGAAACGACCAGATAAATAAAAAAATAAAAAAACATCTCATTGACTCAATGGGCCGTTTGTTAACCGAGTGCCTCTGTTGTACCCTGCAGTCATCTCCACCATGAGAAGGGCCGAGTGAATTAGCCCAGCAAACTGCACGTGTGCTACGCTTTGTCAATAATAAATCATAACAATAATAAAAATACCTTTTACGCCTTGTAAGAGGTTATTAAAACTGTTGTAAATAATTCTACTTGAAAATGCTGATTCAAAATCAGGGCTGCCTATCTTCTGAATCTTTTGAAAAGCGAATCAAATATGTATTACCAGTTGTAGCAGAGAACAAAGATATTGAAGTCAGAGAGGTGGCCGACTTGGTAAAATCCATACATAATACTAATGCACAGTCTGCAATTTGCGTTGATTTTTATTATTAGATTTTATTTACGATGTAACTTATATTATAAACTGGTTGGTTCGGGGCCTGAAAGCTTTCGGGATTAGACCCACACGTTGTATAATGGCCATATACCACATCCCCTCGGGCCATATTGCTTAAAAATATATGACAAAATATAGTTTAACCACGGATCATATTTTGTAAAAAAAATAAAAAATAAAATAAAATATGGGACACTTGTTTATAATGCATTATGAATGTGCTATTTTCAGCTCGTAATGCATTATAAGCTTGACTTTGAGAAAGGCAGAGACAGGTATATTCAGGGACGGATGCTTTGTGAGAACGCCAACTCTGTTTCACCACTGAGCCTGATTGCTACGCTGTAGTGATCGCCATGGCGTGTACTTCGCCTGTCATTGTTCCAACCACGTTCTACTTAATTTGCTGCGGCTGATATCAAGTGTGTGTGTGTGTGTGTGTCTGTGTGTGTGTGTGTGTGTCTGTGTGTGTGTGTGTGTGTGTGTGTGTGTGTGTGTGTGTGTGTGTGTGTGTGTGTGTGTGTGTGTTTGTTTCTAGCTTGCATGTGGACAGACAGAAAGACAAGTGGAGAAATTAGTAGATGGACAAGAACAACAGCAGATTGATATATTCCATCTACTGGCTGTTTGTCTGTTTCCTTGACGACAGAGAGGATATGAAATCCATCACATTGGCTCAGTTATGTTTTGGTCTACAGAGAGGATATGAAATCCATCACATTGGCTCAGTGATGTTTTGGTCTACAGAGAGGATATGAAATCCATCACATTGGCTCAGTGATGTTTTGGTCTACAGAGAGGATATGAAATCCATCACATTGACTCGTTGATGTTTTGGTCTACAGAGTGGATATGAAATCCATCACATTGGCTCAGTGATGTTTTGGTCTACAGAGTGGATATGAAATCCATCACATTGGCTCGGTGATGTTTTGGTCTACTATATAGAGGATATTAAATCCATCACATTGGCTCAGTGATGTTTTGGTTAACAGAGTGGATATGAAATCCATCACATTGACTCGTTGATGTTTTGGTCTACAGAGTGGATATGAAGTCCATCACATTGACTCAGTGATGTTTTGGTCTACAGAGTGGATATGAAATCCATCACATTGGCTCAGTGATGTTTTGGTCGACAGAGAGGATATGAAATCCATCACATTGGCTCAGTGATGTTTTGGTCTACAGAGAGGATATGAAATCCATCACATTGGCTCGGTGATGTTTTGGTCTACTATATAGAGGATATTAAATCCATCACATTGGCTCAGTGATGTTTTGGTCGACAGAGTTGATATGAAATCCATCACATTGACTCAGTGATGTTTTGGTCTACAGAGTGGATATGAAATCCATCACATTGACTCAGTGATGTTTTGGTCGACAGAGTTGATATGAAATCCATCACATTGGCTCGGTGATGTTTTGGTCTACTATATAGAGGATATTAAATCCATCACATTGGCTCAGTGATGTTTTGGTCGACAGAGTTGATATGAAATCCATCACATTGACTCAGTGATGTTTTGGTCTACAGAGTGGATATGAAATCCATCACATTGACTCAGTGATGTTTTGGTCGACAGAGTTGATATGAAATCCATCACATTGACTCAGTGATGTTTTGGTCTACAGAGAGGATATGAAATCCATCACATTGGCTCAGTGATGTTTTGGTCTACAGAGAGGATATGAAATCCATCACATTGGCTCGGTGATGTTTTGGTCTACTATATAGAGGATATGAAATCCATCACATTGACTCGTTGATGTTTTGGTCGACAGAGTTGATATGAAATCCATCACATTGGCTCAGTGATGTTTTGGTCTACTATATAGAGGATATTAAATCCATCACATTGACTCAGTGATGTTTTGGTCTACAGAGTGGATATGAAATCCATCACATTGGCTCAGTGATGTTTTGGTCTACTACAGAGAGGATATTAAATCCATCACATTGTCTCAGTGATGGTTTGGTCGACAGAGTTGATATGAAATCCATCACATTTACTCAGTGATGTTTTGGTCTACTATATAGAGGATATTAAATCCATCACATTGTCTCTGTGATGTTTTGCTCTACTATAGATGGAATATGAAGTCCTTCAAATGATTTAGCTGTAAGTAAGAGTACAGTACATTTTTTGTTTGACGGCCATTTAGATACATAATTCTTTTCAATGCATTGACATTCATTTTCTTACACCCAGAATACTTTGCTGAGAAGTGCATTTGAGAGATTTTATAAAAAGGTTGTATTCTATGCTAAGTGTATGGGGGAGAGAAAGGAAACACCATTATTTTTCCCCCAACTTTGTAAGTAAGTATTTTTTTGAATGAACCAGTTGGGTTATGTTGCTTGTGTGTTGTGTGTTTGTTTTATTACAGTCATTTTTATCCATTCAATCTATCCTCCCCCAAAAAAACAAGCATTTCTGCTGATTTCTGAAACCCAAAGGATACGGATATGGCGTTTTGTTTCCTGTCAGCGTGTCCGCAGGTAGCGTCTGGTCCTATAGGGCTGAGAATATAATTGTAACAAGTTTGCTGGGAGTCAGGAAGCAAGATCACGGGAGTGCATCATTTATGAATATAGAAAACAACGCACAGACAGGAAACAGAAACAATGACGCCTGGGGAAGGAACCAAGTGGAGTGACATATAAAGGGCAGGTAATCAAGGAAGTGATGGAGTTCAGGTGAGTCTGACGATGTGCAGGTGCGCTTCACGATGGTGACAGGTGTGCGCTATAACGATCAGCCTGGTGACCTAGAGGTTGGAGAGGGAGTACCCTTGACAATCATTCCCCAACTCAGCCCCTTGAACTTTGTTAATCCAATCACAACTCTGACTTTTTACTTTCATCCAATCACAACTCTGATTTTTTACTTTAATCCAATCACCACTTTGATTTTTTACCATCTTAATCCAATCACAACTCAGCCTTTTACCGTCTTAATCCAAACACAACTCTGCCTTTTACCGTCTTAATCCAATCACAACTCTGCCTTTTACCGTCTTAATCCAATCACAACTCAGCCTTTTACCATCTTAATCCAATCACAACTCAGCCTTTTACCGTCTTAATCCAATCACAACTCAGCCTTTTACTGTCTTAATCCAATCACAACTCAGCCTTTTACCATCTTAATCCAATCACAACTCAGCCTTTTACCATCATAATCCAATCATAATGCATCCCTCAGTTTAATTGGATTGTTATTCTACGGTGGCATATTGTCCAATGAGCAGAGGTGTCCACTCCATCATAGCAGTCGCTGTAGAATACCTCACTTGAAATACTATTTGAAATGTTATAAATACGGTTAGCGTTTGCTGTAGCCTACCTGGTGTGCCAGACAGATGGGGTTGAAAGGGGGGTGAGTGTAACACAGTTTGCTGTAGCCTACCTGGTGTGCCAGACAGATGGGGTTGAAAGGGGGGTGAGTGTAACACAGTTTGCTGTAGCCTACCTGGTGTGCCAGACAGATGGGGTTGAAAGGGGGGAGAGTGTAACAGTTTGATGTAGTCTACCTGGTGTGCCAGACAGATGGGGTTGAAAGGGGGGTGAGTGTAACACAGTTTGATGTAGCCTACCTGGTGTGCCAGACAGATGGGGTTGAAAGGGGGGTGAGTGTAACACAGTTTGCTGTAGCCTACCTGGTGTGCCAGACAGATGGGGTTGAAAGGGGGGTGAGTGTAACACAGTTTGCTGTAGCCTACCTGGTGTGCCAGACAGATGGGGTTGAAAGGGGGGTGAGTGTAACACAGTTTGCTGTAGCCTACCTGGTGTGCCAGACAGATGGGGTTGAAAGGGGGCTGAGTGTAACACAGTTTGCTGTAGCCTACCTGGTGTGCCAGACAGATGGGGTTGAAAGGGGGGTGAGTGTAACACAGTTTGATGTAGCCTACCTGGTGTGCCAGACAGATGGGGTTGAAAGGGGGGTGAGTGTAACACAGTTTGCTGTAGCCTACCTGGTGTGCCAGACAGATGGGGTTGAAAGGGGGGTGAGTGTAACAGTTTGCTGTAGCCTACCTGGTGTGCCAGACAGATGGGGTTGAAAGGGGGGTGAGTGTAACACAGTTTGATGTAGCCTACCTGGTGCGCCAGACAGATGGGGTTGAAAGGGGGGTGAGTGTAACACAGTTTGCTGTCCCTCTATACCTCTCTGGTCTGGTCCCTCTATACCTCTCTGGTCTGGTCCCTCTATACCTCTCTGGTCTGGTCCCTCTATACCTCTCTGGTCTGGTCCCTCTATACCTCTCTGGTCTGGTCCCTCTATACCTCTCTGGTCTGGTCCCTCTATACCTCTCTGGTCTGGTCCCTCTATACCTCTCTGGTCTGGTCCCTCTATACCTCTCTGGTCTGGTCCCTCTATACCTCTCTGGTCTGGTCCCTCTATACCTCTCTGGTCTGGTTCCTCTATACCTCTCTGGTCTGGTTCCTCTATACCTCTCTGGTCTGGTCCCTCTATACCTCTCTGGTCTGGTCCCTCTATACCTCTCTGGTCTGGTCTCTCTATACCACTCTGGTCTGGTCCCTCTATACCTCTCTGGTCTGGTCCCTCTATACCTCTCTGGTCTGGTCCCTCTATACCTCTCTGGTCTGGTCCCTCTATACCTCTCTGGTCTGGTCCCTCTATACCTCTCTGGTCTGGTCCCTCTCTGGTCTGGTCCCTCTATACCTCTCTGGTCTGGTCCCTCTCTGGTCTGGTCCCTCTATACCTCTCTGGTCTGGTCCCTCTATACCTCTCTGGTCTGGTCCTTCTATACCTCTCTGGTCTGGTCCCTCTCTGGTCTGGTCCCTCTCTGGTCTGGTCCCTCTATACCTCTCTGGTCTGGTCCCTCTATACCTCTCTGGTCTGGTCCCTCTATACCTCTCTGGTCTGGTCCCTCTATACCTCTCTGGTCTGGTCCCTCTATACCTCTCTGGTCTGGTCTCTCTATACCACTCTGGTCTGGTCCCTCTATACCTCTCTGGTCTGGTCCCTCTATACCTCTCTGGTCTGGTCCCTCTATACCTCTCTGGTCTGGTCCCTCTATACCTCTCTGGTCTGGTCCCTCTATACCTCTCTGGTCTGGTCCTTCTATACCTCTCTGGTCTGGTCCCTCTCTGGTCTGGTCCCTCTCTGGTCTGGTCCCTCTATACCTCTCTGGTCTGGTCCCTCTATACCTCTCTGGTCTGGTCCCTCTATACCTCTCTGGTCTGGTCCCTCTATACCTCTCTGGTCTGGTCCCTCTATACCTCTCTGGTCTGGTCCCTCTTTACCTCTCTGGTCTGGTCCCTCTCTGGTCTGGTCCCTCTATACCTCTCTGGTCTGGTCCCTCTATACCTCTCTGGTCTGGTCCCTCTATACCTCTCTGGTCTGATCCCTCTCTGGTCTGGTCCCTCTATACCTCTCTGGTCTGGTCCCTCTATACCTCCCTGGTCTGGTCCCTCTATACCTCTCTGGTCTGGTCCCTCTCTGGTCTGGTCCCTCTATACCTCCCTGGTCTGGTCCCTCTATACCTCTCTGGTCTGGTCCCTCTATACCTCTCTGGTCTGGTCCCTCTATACCTCTCTGGTCTGGTCCCTCTATACCTCTCTGGTCTGGTCCCTCTATACCTCTCTGGTCTGGTCCCTCTCTGGTCTGGTCCCTCTATACCTCTCTGGTCTGGTCCCTCTATACCTCTCTGGTCTGGTCTCTCTATACCTCTCTGGTCTGGTCCCTCTATACCTCTCTGGTCTGGTCCCTCTATACCTCTCTGGTCTGGTCCCTCTATACCTCTCTGGTCTGGTCCCTCTATACCTCTCTGGTCTGGTCCCTCTATACCTCTCTGGTCTGGTCCCTCTATACCTCTCTGGTCTGGTCCCTCTATACCTCTCTGGTCTGGTCCCTCTATACCTCTCTGGTCTGGTCCCTCTCTACCTCTCTGGTCTGGTCCCTCTATACCTCTCTGGTCTGGTCCCTCTATACCTCTCTGGTCTGGTCCCTCTATACCTCTCTGGATTTGGTCCCAAATTACATTCTATCCCATATGTACCAAAAAGCAATGCATTATATAGGGAATAGGGTGCCATTGGTTAAACCTGTGGTCTCTCAGCTCTGGGCCGCTGGGTGAAAGGATTATGAGAAGAGTAATCTTAAATGCCCGGAGGCATTTAAACAATCACTTTTTATTACTGATTGCTGGGTTTCCTCAAATGTAATTTTTTATGTATCTTCATTGATAAGTAAGGGACAGGAAGCATAAAACATAACAAGCCACGAAAGGGTCTATAAAACAGACAGAGGATTAATTGCCCCAAATGCCCCAGTAAATCTGATGTTAAGCTGCTACGCTCTACAACAGAACATAGTATCGTCCCGGTGATGTTAAACACCAAAGCTGCTACGCTCTACAACAGAACATAGTAACGTCCCAGTGATGTTAAACACCAAAGCTGCTACGCTCTACAACAGAAACGTCTCAGTGATGTTAAACACCAAAGCTGCTACGCTCTACAACAGAACATGGTAACGTCCCAGTGATGTTAAACACTAAAGCTGCTACGCTCTACAACAGAACATAGTAACGTCCCAGTGATGTTAAACACCAAAGCTGATACGCTCTACAACAGAACATAGTAACGTCCCATTGATGTTAAACCCCAAAGCTGCTACGCTCTACAACAGAACATAGTAACGTCCCAGTGATGTTAAACACCAAAGCTGCTACGCTCTACAACAGAACATAGTAACGTCCCATTGATGTTAAACACCAAAGCTGCTACGCTCTACAACAGAAACGTCCCAGTGATATTAAACACCAAAGCTGCTACGCTCTACAACAGAACATAGTAACGTCCCAGTGATGTTAAACACCAAAGCTGCTACGCTCTACAACAGAACATAGTAACGTCCCAGTGATGTTACATACCAAAGCTGCTACGCTCTACAACAGAACATAGTAACGTCCCAGTGATGTTAAACACCAAAGCTGCTACGCTCTACAACAGAACATAGTACCGTCCCAGTGATGTTACATACCAAAGCTGCTACGCTCTACAACAGAACATAGTAACGTCCCAGTGATGTTAAACACCAAAGCTGCTACGCTCTACAACAGAACATAGTACCGTCCCAGTGATGTTACATACCAAAGCTGCTACGCTCTACAACAGAACATAGTAACGTCTCAGTGATGTTAAACACCAAAGCTGCTACGCTCTACAACAGAACATAGTAACGTCCCAGTGATGTTAAACCCCAAAGCTGCTACGCTCTACAACAGAACATAGTAACGTCTCAGTGATGTTAAACACCAAAGCTGCTACGCTCTACAACAGAACATAGTAACGTCCCAGTGATGTTAAACACCAAAGCTGCTACGCTCTACAACAGAACATAGTAACGTCCCATTGATGTTAAACCCCAAAGCTGCTACGCTCTACAACAGAACATAGTAACGTCCCGGTGATGTTAAACACCAAAGCTGCTACGCTCTACAACAGAACATAGTAACGTCCCAGTGATGTTAAACACCAAAGCTGATACGCTCTACAACAGAACATAGTAACGTCCCAGTGATGTTAAACACCAAAGCTGCTACGCTCTACAACAGAACATAGTAACGTCTCAGTGATGTTAAACACCAAAGCTGCTACGCTCTACAACAGAAACGTCCCAGTGATATTAAACACCAAAGCTGCTACGCTCTACAACAGAACATAGTAACGTCCCAGTGATGTTAAACACCAAAGCTGCTACGCTCTACAACAGAAACGTCTCAGTGATGTTAAACACCAAAGCTGATACGCTCTACAACAGAACATATTAATGTGTGTTATTCTGAACTGTTATTTCGAACACAACATATTACAATATGCATTGATACTTTTTTTTTGCTCATGAAGGGTTTTTCTTGACGATAGAGAAACAGAAAGGTGTTTTGATCTTGCTGAAAGCGGATATTGGAAGGAGTCAATAACATGCAATACAAGTCAAAGGTTTGGACAAACCTATTCATTCAAGGGTTTTTCTTTATTTTTTATATTTTCTGCTTTGTAGAATAATAGTGAAGACATCAAAACTATGAAATAACACATATGGAATCATGTACTAACCAAAATAAGTGTTCAACAAATCAAAATATATTTGCTATTTCAGATTCTTCAAAATAGCCACCCTTTGCCTTGTTGCCAGCTTTGCATACTCTTGGCATTCTCTCAACCAGCTTCACCTGGAATGCTTTTCCAACAGTCTTTAAGGAGTTCCCACATATGCTGAGATCTTGTTGGCTGCTTTTCCTTCACTCTGCAGTCCAACTCATCCCAAACCATCTCAATTGGGTTGAAGTCGGGTGACTGTGGAGGCCAGGTTATCTGATGCAGCACTCCATCACACTGTCCTTCTTGGTCAAATAGCCCTTACACAGCCTGGAGGTGTGTTGAGTCATTGTCCTGTTGAAAAACAAATGATAGTCCTACTAAGCGCAAACCAGATGGGATGACGTATCGCTGCAGAATGCTGTGGTAGCCTTGCTGGTTAAGTGTGCCTTGAATTAAAAAATAAATCACTGATAGTGTCACCAGCAAAGCACCCCCACACCATCACACCTTCTCCATGTGACTCCTCTAGCAGTGAGATGCATTGCCTTAGACCGCTGTGATACAGCCTGGAATGGAACCAGGGACTGCAGTGACGCCTCTAGCACTGACATGCAGTGCCTTAGACCGCTGTGATACAGCCTGGAATCGAACCAGGGTCTGTAGACCGCTGCGCCATTCGGTGCAAAGGGTGGCTACTTTGAAGAATCTCAAATCTAAAATATATGTTGATTTGTTAAAAACTTTTTGGGGATGCTACATGATTTCATATGTGTTATTTAATAGTTATTTAGATGTCTTCACTATTATTCTACAATGTAGAAAATAGTAAAAAATAAAGAAAAACCCTTGAATGAGTATGTTTGTCCGAACTTTTGACTGGTACTGTATATATATATATATATTTTTGTATTTTTAGCTCACATAATATAATTTAAAAGTATGCATTAAAGTGTCTGTAATATAATACACGTGTTAAAACGAATGTAGACATTTAATAAAAACATTTCTATAGCTTCCAAAATATTTTTTCTCTCTCTCTCTCTCTCTCTCTCTCTCTCTCTCTCTCTCTCTCTCTCTCTCTCTCTCTCTCTCTCTCTCTCTCTCTCTCTCTCTCTCTCTCTCTCTCTCTCTCTCAATTCAATTCAATTTAAGCAAGTGAAATAGATAATAAACAAAAGTGAAATAAAAAATAAAAATGAACAGTAAACATTACACTCATAGAAGTTCCAAAGGAACAAAGACATTTCAAATGTCATATTATGTCTAAATACAGTGTTCCGGCGATGTGCAAATTGTCTCATTCTCTCTCTCCATTTCTCTCTCTCTCTGTTTATCTTTCTCTACCTCTTTCTTTCTCTCTCTGTCTCTACTCTCTCTACTCTCTCTCTCTCTCTCTCTAAATATCTTATAAAAAAAATTGTCATACAACAATAGCATTATTGACTGAATAGATCTTTGTGAAAGGAGGAACATAGAGAGACTACATCAGTGATGACATACTGTAAGTGCTAGCATGTAATGTGTTTTGGCAAAACAAGCATTTATTTTATCCATACGACTCAGTCCCTATGGATAGGCTGGTTAATGGCCTGCCTTGTCTCCTTTCAATGATTTATGCAGCTGAAGTCGGAAGTTTATGTACACCTTCGCCAAATATATTTAAACTCAGACACAATTCCTGACATTCAATCCTAGTAAAAATTCCCTGTCTTAGGTCAGTTAGGATCAAATCAAATCAAGTTTATTTTATATGGCCCTTCGTACATCAGCTAATATCACGAAGTGCTGTACAGAAACCCAGCCTAAAACCCCAAACAGCAAGCAAGAAGCAGAAGCACGGTGGCTAGGAAAAACTCCCTAGAAAGGCCAGAACCTAGGAAGAAACCTAGAGAGGAACCAGGCTATGAGGGGTGGCCAGTCCTCTTCTGGCTGTGGAGGGGGGAGATTATAACTTATAACTGCCGGGTGGAGGATCACCACTTTATTTTAAGAATGTAAAATGTCAGAATAATGGTAGAGAGAATGATTTATTTCAGCTTTTATTTCTTTCATCACATTCTTAGTGGGTCAGAAGTTTACATATACTCAATTAGTATTTGGTAGCATTGGCTTTAAAATGCCTCATGATGCCATCTATTTTGCGAAGTGCACCAGTCCCTCCTGTAGCAAAGCACCCCACAACATGATGCTGCCACCCCTGTGCTTCATGGTTGGGATGGTGTTCTTCGGCTTGCAAGCCTCCCCCTTTTCCCTCCAAACATAACGATGGTCATTATGGCCAAACAGTTCTATTTTTGTTTCATCAGAACAAAGGACATTTCTCCAAAAAGTACAATCTTTGTCCCCATGTGCAGTTGCAAACCGTAGTCTGGCTTTTTTTATGGCGGTTTTGGAGCAGTGCCTTCTTCCTCTTCCTTTGTCGATATAGGACTCGTTTTACTGTGGATATAGATACTTTTGTACCTGTTTCCTCCAGCATCTTCACAAGGTATTTTGCTGTTGTTCTGGGATTGTAGAGAGAGTAGAGTAGAGTTCTGGGAGAGTAGAGAGAGTAGAGACAGAGAGAGAGAGAAAGAAAGAGGTAGAGAAAGATAAACAGAGAGAGAGAGAGACAATTTGCACATCGCCGGAACACTGTATTTAGACATAATATGACATTTGAAATGTCTTTGTTCCTTTGGAACTTCTATGAGTGTAATGTTTACTGTTCATTTTTATTTTTTATTTCACTTTTGTTTATTATCTACTTCACGTGCTTTAGCAATGTAAACATATGTTTCCCATGCCAAGAAAACCCTTGAATTGAGAGAGAGAGAGAGAGAGAGAGAGAGAGAGAGAGAGAGAGAGAGAGAGAGAGAGAGAGAGAGAGAGAGAGAGAGAGAGAGAGAGAGAGAGAAGGAGAGAGAGAGAGAGGAGAGAGAGAGAGAGAGAGAGAGAGAGGAGAGAGAGAGAGAGAGAGGAGAGGAGAGAGAGAGAGAGAGAGAGAGAGAGAGAGAGAGAGAGAGAGAGAGAGAGAGAGAGAGAGAGAGAGATCATATGTTGAGGACTGTATGTATTATTGTCTCCTTGCAGAATAGGGACAGCTTTATGTCAACCACTATAATATTTTGGAAACTCTTAGGCTTGTCTAAAAACATTTTTTTGTTCTCCAAAAACTCAGATTAATACAATTTCTCTATTTTTTGACAGGTATTTGTGTGGATATATTGGCCATTACTTGTATGGTTATTTCAAATCCAGAATGATGTAATTTCTGGTCAATATTTCTGTCCATTTAGAGGACCACTTTTGGATCAAGAGTTCCGTATAGCCTCTTATCATGTGACATATCGTGACATAAGGAGATACATGATACGTGAGCCGTTAGCTAGTTGGTTTAACTTAACCTATTTAAGTAACACGTCTTTGTACCCTCCCACGAGGGTTCTCCTCCGCGGTTAATGTGATGATGCCTTGTTAGATTTGTCCCTGCCGTGGCACCGTAGTCTAGCCGTAGTGGAGTGCTAAAACGTATGGCTTTAGATGTGTACAGCCGTCCTAATTACTGCCATTATCTCATTGGCTGTTGTAAGACTGTTGTGCCATCTTCCATGTATTTAATTAGGCTTTCACATATTGGCAAAACCCATTTGGGGCTGAAAACCAAAGTGAAAAACATTAGGGGGTTTTCTCTGTATTCAAAATAATATTCTGTATTTTTTTTTTTTGTAATGTGGAGCAATTTGTAATGCAATTAGCTTGACTAATTACATTTTTGTAGTACTAATCAAAGGAATATGCTAAAACATTCTTCCTGTCGCCAGTCCACTCTCTGTTCACATTCTAACTTCATGGTTTAAAAGAGGCTCCTGCCCCCCCCCCCCCCCCCCTCACCTCCCCTCTCTTTCCACTCCACTTAATCACCTCATTTGCATTTTATATTGGTAAATCAAATGAAGCACCCGTAGCTTTTAACTTGATTGACTGTGGCCAGGGCTGCTCAGATGGGACATTTTCTGCGCCGAAAATTACACCAATTTTAATGCTGCGAGGGGAGCAGAGCAGTGGAAGGAGGGGGAGAGAGAGAGAGAGAGAGAGAGAGAGAGAGAGAGAGAGAGAGAGAGAGAGAGAGAGAGAGAGAGAGAGAGAGAGAGAGAGAGAGAGAGAGAGAGAGAGAGAGAGAGAGAGAGAGAGAGAGAGAGAGAGAGAGAGAGAGAGAGAGAGAGAGAGAGAGAGAGGAGAGAGAGAGAGAGAGAGAGCGAGAGAGAGAGAGAGAGAGACAGAGAGACAGAGAGACAGAGAGACAGAGAGACAGAGAGACAGAGAGACAGAGAGACAGAGAGACAGAGAGACAGAGAGACAGAGAGACAGAGAGACAGAGAGACAGAGAGACAGAGACAGAGACAGAGACAGAGACAGAGACAGAGACAGAGACAGAGACAGAGACAGAGACAGGCTTAACCTGGGTTCCTACATTCAGCAAATCGCATTCACTCAACTAATTAAAATGATTTCCCCTGTTTTTGTGTCTGTGTTTGCCAGCCAGTACAGGGGGTCTTGATAGATAGATAGATAGATAGATAGATAGATCTCTAATGTACTTTATGTATTCCTCAGCATACACAAACACACACACACACAAACACACACACACACACACACAGAAACACACACACACACACACATAGGCAGGGCATAATGACCTGTATTCTGTACATACGGGTATAGCTGATCGATCACAGATCAATTGTGTCAACAGAAAGGCATGTCCGTACATATCGCCACCGACAGAAATGAAAACAAGTGTTCTATATCATCTGATTGTGTGATAATGTTACACACAGTAGGTACGGAACAGTACGGACGTTGTTTCCTCATGTTGAACTGAACAAATATTTAATACAAATATCCATAAATATATACAACAAATATACACATCCTCAACAGTTGATACACATCCTCAACAGTTGATACATATTATCCTCAACAGTTGATACATATTATCCTCAACAGTTGGTACATATTATCCTCAACAGTTGATACTGAGCACCAACTCTGATGGTAATACAGCACAACACATTTCATATTACAAAAAGCTATTCAAGCTGCAATGATAAATGCTATCAATAAATAGTGTAGTGTTATTCCAC
Source organism: Salvelinus fontinalis (assembly GCF_029448725.1). Classification (NCBI taxonomy): domain Eukaryota; kingdom Metazoa; phylum Chordata; class Actinopteri; order Salmoniformes; family Salmonidae; genus Salvelinus; species Salvelinus fontinalis. The sequence continues at coordinate 50,670,806 of NC_074692.1, forward strand.
AGCTGGTCATTGTGTGACAGTTCTCTTTGAAACAGACAAATGTATCTTTAGAAAGAGGTTGAAGAGGGCAGAAAACAAAGGGCAGCGTGAGAGGGCAGGAAAAAAAAGAGAGGAATGAGAAGAGTAGGAAAAAATAAAATGGGAGTGGAGAAAAGAGATGGAGGAAAGAGATGGAGAAAAGAGATGGAGAAAAGAGATGGAGGAAAGAGATGGAGGAAAGAGATGGAGAAAAGAGATGGAGCAAAGAGATGGAGGAAAGAGATGGAGAAAAGAGATGGAGGAAAGAGATGGAGGAAAGAGATGGAGAAAAAAGATGGAGGAAAGAGATGGAGGAAAGAGATGGAGAAAAGAGATGGAGAAAAGAGGAAAGAGGCGATGTTTTTCCACGGAGTACAATCCAACTGAATAATAGCAGCAGCTAACAGCTCGGAGCGTTGTCGTGTGGTGGGTAGCGAGGAGGGAGGCCTGGTGCCGGCACCGCCAGCCGCTTCCCCGCAACGCCACAGTCAGACTAATTGCAGCTTTTAGCATCATTACTGCTGGGATGTGAATGTCAAAATGGACAGGGCTACCAAACCCTTTGACAACCAGGCAACTACCCGCCAGCACACCAACCAGCAGCACAAGCCCCTGGGGTGGAGAGACTAACCAGCAGCACAAGCCCCTGGGGTGGAGAGACTAACCAGCAGCACAAGACCCTGGGGGGGAGAGACTAACAAGCAGCACAAGCCCCTGGGGTGGAGAGACTAACCAGCAGCACAAGCCCCTGGGGTGTAGAGACTAACCAGCAGCACAAACCCCTGGGGTGTAGAGACTAACCAGCAGCACAAGCCCCTGGGGTGTAGAGACTAACCAGCAGCACAAGCCCCTGGGGTGGAGAGACTAACCAGCAGCACAAGCCCCTGGGGTGGAGAGACTAACCAGCAGCACAAACCCCTGGGGTGTAGAGACTAACCAGCAGCACAAGCCCCTGGGGTGGAGAGACTAACCAGCAGCACAAGCCCCTGGGGTAGAGAGACTAACCCGCAGTACAAGCCCCTGGGGTGTAGAGACCAACCAGCAGCACAAGACCCTGGGGGTGGAGAGACTAACCAGCAGCACAAGCCCCTGGGGGTGGAGAGACTAACCAGCAGCACAAGACCCTGGGGTGTAGAGACTAACCAGCAGCACAAGACCCTGGGGTGTAGAGACTAACCAGCAGCACAAGCCCCTGAGGTGGAGAGACTAACCAGCAGCACAAGCCCCTGAGGTGGAGAGACTAACCAGCAGCACAAACCCCTGGGGTGTAGAGACTAACCAGCAGCACAAGCCCCTGGGGTGTAGAGACTAACCAGCAGCACAAGCCCCTGGGGTGTAGAGACCAACCAGCAGCACAAACCCCTGGGGTGTAGAGACTAACCAGCAGCACAAACCCCTGGGGTGTAGAGACTAACCAGCAGCACAAGCCCCTGGGGTGGAGAGACTAACCAGCAGCACAAGCCCCTGGGGTGGAGAGACTAACCAGCAGCACAAACCCCTGGGGTGGAGAGACTAACCAGCAGCACAAGCCCCTGGGGGGGAGAGACTAACCAGCAGCACAAGCCCCTGGGGTGGAGAGACTAACCAACAGCACAAGCCCCTGGGGTGGAGAGACTAACCAGCAGCACAAGCCCCTGGGGTGGAGAGACTAACCAGCAGCACAAGCCCCTGGGGTGTAGAGACTAACCAACAGCACAAGCCCCTGGGGTGGAGAGACTAACCAACAGCACAAGCCCCTGGGGTGGAGAGACTAACCAGCAGCACAAGCCCCTGGGGTGGAGAGACTAACCAGCAGCACAAGCCCCTGGGGTGGAGAGACTAACCATCAGCACAAGACCCTGGGGTGGAGAGACTAACCAGCAGCACAAGCCCCTGGGGTGGAGAGACTAACCAGCAGCACAAGCCCCTGGGGGGGAGAGACTAACCAGCAGCACAAGCCCCTGGGGTGGAGAGACTAACCATCAGCACAAGACCCTGGGGTGGAGATACTAACCAGCAGCACAAGCCCCTGGGGTGGAGAGACTAACCAGCAGCACAAGCCCCTGGGGGGGAGAGACTAACCAGCAGCACAAGCCCTGGGATGGAGAGACTAACCAGCAGCACAAGCCCCTGGGGTGGAGAGACTAACCAGCAGCACAAGCCCCTGGGGGTGGAGAGACTAACCAGCAGCACATGCCCCTGGGGGTGGAGAGACTAACCAGCAGCACAAGCCCCTGGGGGGGAGAGACTAACCAGCAGCACAAGACCCTGGGGTGTAGAGACTAACCAGCAGCACAAGACCCTGGGGTGGAGAGACTAACCAGCAGCACAAGCCCCTGGGGTGGAGAGACTAACCAACAGCACAAGCCCCTGGGGTGGAGAGACTAACCAGCCGCACAAACCCCTGGGGTGTAGAGATTAACCAGCAGCACAAGCCCCTGGGGTGGAGAGACTAACCAGCAGCACAAGCCAGAAAATAATATACTGTTGATTTATATATAGTGATGTTTTATATATAGTGATGTTTTATATATACTGTTTTATAAATACTGTTTTATATATACTGTTTTATAAATACTGTTTTATATATAGTGATGTTTTATATATAGTGATATTTTATATATACTGTTTTATAAATACTGATGTTTTATAAATACTGTTTTATATATACTGATGTTTTTTATATAGTGATATTTTATATATACTGTTTTATAAATACTGTTTTATATGTAGTGATGTTTTATAAATACTGTTTTATATATACTGATGTTTTATATATAGTGATGTTTTATAAATACTGTTTGATAAATACTGTGTTATAAACCCTGTTTTATATATACTGATGTTTTATATATAGTGATGTTTTATATATACTGTTTTATATATACTGATGTTTTATATATACAGTTTTATATATACTGTTTTATATATACTGATGTTTTATATATACTGTTTTATATATACTGTTTTATAAATAATGTTTTAAATATACTGTTTTATATATACTGTTTGATATATACTGTTTTATAAATAATGTTTTAAATATACTGTTTTATAAATAATGTTTTAAATATACTGTTTTATAAATAATGTTTTATATATACTGTTTTATATATACTGTTTGATATATACTGTTTTATATATACTGATGTTTTATATATACTGTTTTATATATATTGTTTGATATATACTGTTTTATATATACTGATGTTTTATATATACTGTTTTATATATACTGTTTGATATATACTGTTTTATATATACTGATGTTTTATATATACTGTTTTATATATACTGTTTGATATATACTGTTTTATATATACTGATGTTTTATATATACTGTTTTATATATACTGTTTGATATATACTGTTTTATAAATAATGTTTTAAATATACTGTTTTATAAATAATGTTTTAAATATACTGTTTTATAAATAATGTTTTATATATACTGTTTTATATATACTGTTTGATATATACTGTTTTATATATAGTGAAGTTTTATATATACTGTTTTATAAATACTGATGTTTTATATATACTGTTTAATATATAGTGATGTTTTATAAATACTGTTTTATATATAGTGATGTTTTACATATACTGTTTTATAAATACTGTTTAATATATAGTGATGTTTTACATATACTGTTTTATAAATACTGTTTAAAATATAGTGATGTTTTATATATACTGTTTTATAAATACTGTTTTATATATAGTGATGTTTTATATATATTGATGTGTAATATATACTGTTTTATAAATACTGTTTTATAAATACTGTTTTATAAATACTGTTTTATATATACTGTTTGTATATATCGAATGTCTGCATTATAGAGCTTCATATAGACATTATAGCTGTCATGGCTGCAGATGGCTCAGAGCAGAGCAGACAATGGAGGACCCTTTCCCCCATTCAGGAGACAGAAGCTCTCTGTCAACATGAAGAGCGGAAGGGAAATCCTTTCTTGGGCGCTCTCATTCTCTATATCCTTGACATCTTCCAATGGGATCTTCCTGTCACATTTTCCTATCAGAACTTCCTATCAGACCTTAATATTAGATTTTTCTATGAAGCCGTTTAAAGGATTTAAATGAAAGGCATGCTGCCAACCTGTACAAGGGGTATCTCATGCTCCCAACCTGTAGAAGGGGTATCTCATGCTCCCAACCTGTAGAAGGGGTATCTCATGCTCCCAACCTGTAGAAGGGGTATCTCATGCTCCCAACCTGGAGAAGGGTATCTCATGCTCCCAACCTGTAGAAGGGTATCTCATGCTCCCAACCTGTAGAAGGGTATCTCATGCTCCCAACCTGTAGAAGGGGTATCTCATGCTCCCAACCTGTAGAAGGGATATCTCATGCTCCCAACCTGTAGAATGGGTATCTCATGCTCCCAACCTGTAGAAGGGGTATCTCATGCTCCCAACCTGTAGAAGGGTATCTCATGCTCCCAACCTGTAGAAGAAGTATCTCATGCTCCCAACCTGTAGAAGGGATATCCATGCTCCCAACCTGTAGAAGGGGTATCTCATGCTCCCAACCTGTAGAAGGGATATCTCATGCTCCCAACCTGTAGAAGGGGTATCTCATGCTCCCAACTTGTAGAAGGGTGTCTCATGCTCCCAACCTGTAGAAGGGTATCTCATGCTCCCAACCTGTAGAAGGGTTATCTCATGCTCCCAACCTGTAGAAGGGGTATCTCATGCTCCCAACCTGTAGAAGGGGTATCTCATAATCCCAACCTGTAGAATGGGTATCTCATGCTCCCAACCTGTAGAAGGGTCCCAAAATGCTCCCAACCTGTAGAAGGGTATCTCATGCTCCCAACCTGTAGAAGGGTCCCAAAATGCTCCCAACCTGTAGAAGGGTATCTCATGCTCCCAACCTGTAGAAGGGGTATCTCATGCTCCCAACCTGTAGAAGGGTATCTCATGCACCCAACCTGTAGAAGGGTATCTCATGCTCCCAACCTGTAGAAGGGGTATCTCATGCTCCCAACCTGTAGAAGGGATATCTCATGCTCCCAACCTGTAGAAGGGATATCTCATGCTCCCAACCTGTAGAAGGGGTATCTCATGCTCCCAACCTGTGAAGGGGTATCTCATGCTCCCAACCTGTAGAATGGGTATCTCATGCTCCCAACCTGTAGAAGGGTCCCAAAATGCTCCCAACCTGTAGAAGGGTATCTCATGCTCCCAACCTGTAGAAGGGTCCCAAAATGCTCCCAACCTGTAGAAGGGTATCTCATGCTCCCAACCTGTAAAAGGGGTATCTCATGCTCCCAACCTATAGAAGGGTATCTCATGCACCCAACCTGTAGAAGGGTATCTCATGCTCCCAACCTGTAGAAGGGGTTTCTCATGCTCCCAACCTGTAGAAGGGGTATCTCATGCTCCCAACCTGTAGAGGGGGTGTCTCATGCTCCCAACCTGTAGAAGGGGTATCTCATGCTCCCAACCTGTAGAAGGGTATCTCATGCTCCCAACCTGTAGAAGGGGTATCTCATGCTCCCAACCTGTAGAAGGGATATCTCATGCTCCCAACCTGTAGAAGGTTATCTCATGCTCCCATCCTGTAGAAGGGGTATCTCATGCTCCCAACCTGTAGAAGGGGTATCTCATGCTCCCAACCTGTAGAATAGGTATCTCATGCTCCCAACCTGTAGAAGGGGTATCTCATGCTCCCAACCTGTAGAAGGGTCCCAACATGCTCCCAACCTGTAGACGAGGTATCTCATGCTCCCAACCTGTAGAAGGGTATCTCATGCTCCCAACATGTAGAAGGGTATCTCAAGCTCCCAACCTGTAGAAGGGATATCTCATGCTCCCAACCTGTAGAAGGGGTATCTCATGCTCCCAACCTGTAGAAGGGTATCTCATGCTCCCAACCTGTAGAAGGGTATCTCATGCTCCCAACCTGTAGAAGGGGTATCTCATGCTCCCAACCTGTAGAAGGGTATCTCATGCTCCCAACCTGTAGAAGGGGTATCTCATGCTCCCAACATGTAGAAGGGTATCTCATGCTCCCAACCTCTAGAAGGGTTATCTCATGCTCCCAACCTGTAGAATAGGTATCTCATGCTCCCAACCTGTAGAAGAGGTATCTCATGCTCCCAACCTGTAGAAGAGGTATCTCATGCTCCCAACCTGTAGAAGAGGTATCTCATTCTCCCAACCTGTAGAAGGGATATCTCATGCTCCCAACCTGTAGAAGGGGTATCTCATGCTCCCAACCTGTAGAAGGGTATCCCATGCTCCCACCCTGTAGAATGGTATCTCATGCTCCCAACCTGTAGAAGGGGTATCTCATGCTCCCAACCTGTAGAAGGGTATCTCATGCTCCCAACCTGTAGAAGGGTATCTCATGCTCCCAACCTGTAGAAGGGGTATCTCATGCTCCCAACCTGTAGAATAGGTATCTCATGCTCCCAACCTGTAGAAGAGGTATCTCATGCTCCCAACCTGTAGAAGAGGTATCTCATGCTCCCAACCTGTAGAAGAGGTATCTCATGCTCCCAACCTGTAGAAGGGATATCTCATGCTCCCAACCTGTAGAAAGGATATCTCATGCTCCCAACCTGTAGAAGAGGTATCTCATGCTCCCAACCTGTAGAAGAGGTATCTCATGCTCCCAACCTGTAGAAGGGGTATCTCATGCTCCCAACCTGCAGAAGAGGTATCTCATGCTCCCAACCTGTAGAAGGGATATCTCATGCTCCCAACCTGTAGAAGGGGTATCTCATGCTCCCAACCTGTAGAAGGGGTACCTCATGCTCCCAACCTGTAGAAGGGCTATCTCATGCTCCCAACCTGTAGAAGGGTCCCAACATGCTCCCAACCTGTAGAAGGGATATCTCATGCTCCCAACCTGTAGAAGGGGTATCTCATGCTCCCAACCTGTAGAATAGGTATCTCATGCTCCCAACCTGTAGAAGGGGTATCTCATGCTCCCAACCTGTAGAATAGGTATCTCATGCTCCCAACCTGTAGAAGAGGTATCTCATGCTCCCAACCTGTAGAAGGAATATCTCATGCTCCCAACCTGTAGAAGGGGTATCTCATGCTCCCAACCTGTAGAAGGGGTATCTCATGCTCCCAACCTGTAGAAGGGGTATCTCATGCTCCCAACCTGTAGAAGGGGTATCTCATGCTCCCAACCTGTAGAAGGGTCCCAACATGCTCCCAACCTGTAGAAGGGGTATCTCATGCTCCCAACCTGTAGACGAGGTATCTCATGCTCCCAACCTGTAGACGAGGTATCTCTGGGTGCTTGGTTGCACGTGTATAGACAACAGAGGATAGAACGGAGAAACAATATTTATCTTCTTCCGGTGAGGCGTCAGAGCACTGACCTTTGAGATGATGTCACGTTCTACCTGTAGATAAAGGTCTCTCCAACGTGTCTACATATGTGATCTTGTTTGTTACACGGGAGGCTTGACTCCTGTATCACGTAGTTGGAATCTCACTCTCTGACAATGTAGCACCATTGACCTAAAGACAATGCAGAAATTAGCATCTACACATCATAAAAAAAATCCCTTTTTATTGCAAACCTAATAAATGAACTGCAATTAAAACATTGAACTTTAAAGAATATGTGGTTCACGTTATCATTATTAAATTAAATATTGTAAACTGTAGTGTCAAAACAAATGAAACATAAGTAAGATCAACAGGTGAAATATTTTAAATGAATTCCATAGTACAAAGGAATCTGAAGGATAAATCCCACAAAGTATGCTACTGCTGTTGATTACTGTTGGTGTTAATATCATCTTTCTCTTCCTGGTTTGTGTTGGTAATGATTGGCTGTGCAATAAATTCCATTCCGCCAGTCTAGTGCAGTAGCAGTGAAAAGACAGCATGCCCTTCTTCTCTCCAATAAATCGAAAGAGGGGAGGAATCAATTACTCCGGTGGAATATGCATACCTGGTAAGAGCCTATTCAATGATTTTTACAGTCGAGCTTGTTTTGAATATTTTTGAGCCTGTTCAACGGTGACCCTGGCGACCGGCGACAAAAACAAGCGTGTAAAAACAACTAAGGGCATCTCTCTCAGGTGTTGGTGCATCAGGATAAGTGTGACAAGGCCAAGTGTGTTTGGAGATTTATCTATGAGTGCTGCTATGATAGAGCCAAGGGATAAACAGACGTTACTGTACGAGGGGCAGTGACTGACAGACAAACAGACAGACAGAGAGACACCACAGGACTAGGACTGTTTGTTTAAAGGCAATTCCCAATGACAGTTCTCCATCCGTTGTTCCATACACTGCAGAATCCTCCTTAGATTGTCTATAAATTTTTTTGCTTCCTGCTGAATCAGAGGGCAGCGGTAGGTAGTGTTGTGTGTCTGTGTGTGCGTGAGTGGGAGGGAGGGAGGGAGATAAATAACGCCACCTAATTTCCCGGCAGCATCCCAGACGAGCCAGCAACCCACCGAATGTAGAATGGAATGCGAAAACGAGAAGACGCATCCGCAGGTGAATCGTTTATATCGGCGACGGCGAGGTGCTGGGCCGTCAGCCATTCATCTATCTCGTGGGCGCTCGTGAAAGTGCCACCGCGACAGGAAGAGAAGAACAGGAGTCAAGACTGGGGTCGCGTCTCAAATGGCACCATTTGCCCTATACAATCCACTGCTTTTTACCAGGGATCTTTGACCAGGACCCATAGGGCTCTGGTCAAAAGTAGTGCACAATATAGGGAATAGGGTGACATTGGGCTCTGGTCTAAAGTAGTGCACTATATAGGGAATAGGGTGACATTGGGCTCTGGTCTAAAGTAGTGCACTATATAGGGAATAGGGTGACATTGGGCTCTGGTCTAAAGTAGTGCACTATATAGGGGAATAGGGTGACAGCGGGCTCTGGTCTAAAGTAGTGCACTATGTAGGGAATAGGGCTGTAGTATAAAGTAGTGCACTATGTAGGGAATAGGGCTGTAGTATAAAGTAGTGCACTATGTAGGGAATAGGGCTGTAGTATAAAGTAGTGCACTATGTAGGGAATAGGACTGTAGTATAAAGTAGTGCACTATGTAGGGAATAGGGCTGTAGTATAAAGTAGTGCACTATATAGGGAATAGGGTGGTATTTGGGATGCATATGTTGATGATGCAGTGCGGGGCGAACACTGGAGGGGTCAAACTCTGGCGCATCCAATGACAAGTCGGAATTTTCACACCAAAGAAGTGGGCTTACCGACTGGCGCTTCCCACACGTCAAAGTTACTAGGCTCATGATCACGTCGTAAAGGAAATATTTGGTGCCATTAGGTCCGTAATGGGTTCCAGGAGTGTGCTGAGGCACGGAGTGGCTCCGGCACATCTGCCCTGTAAAGTCCTGAACACACATGCACACGCACACGCACACACACACACACATTCACACACACACAATCACGCAAGTGCACACACACACACACACATCACCCAACACCTCTTCGTGTAAGATTACTTCAAATGGACCTCATAAACGTCCATAAGGTTTATTTCCCCAATGTATCAATCTGGTTTATGTCTTGAAAAGTCTCTCTGGCTGTAGACAAATGATTTAACAAACCAAAAATGTTTTCAACAATTTATTTTTATTTTTAGCTTTGTTAAAATGAATTAGTATTACATTTTAAACTTAAACACCAAAAAGGCATTATTCTTGCAGGGGGTTCAATTGAGTGTGATCTTACAATGTTGGCAAATAACATAATGACATACCTATTAATAACATAATGACCTACCTATTAATGACATAATGACCTACCTATTAATAACATAATGACCTACCTATTAATGACATAATGACATAATGACCTACCTATTAATGACATAATGACCTACCTATTAATGACATAATGACCTACCTATTAATGACATAATGACCTACCTATTAATGACATAATGACCTACCTATTAATGACATAATGACCTACCTATTAATGACATAATGACCTACCTATTAATGACATAATGACCTACCTATTAATAACATAATGACCTACCTACAGTAATGATAACATAATGACCTACCTATTAATGACATAATGACCTACCTATTAATGACATAATGACCTACCTATTAATGACATAATGACCTACCTATTAATGACATAATGACCTACCTATTAATGACATAATGACCTACCTACAGTAATGATAACATAATGACCTACCTATTAATAACATAATGACCTACCTATTAATGACATAATGACCTACCTACAGTAATGATAACATAATGACCTACCTATTAATGACATAATGACCTACCTACCTATTAATAACATAATGACCTACCTACAGTAATGATAACATAATGACCTACCTATTAATGACATAATGACCTACCTATTAATAACATAATGACCTACCTACAGTAATGATAACATAATGACCTACCTATTAATGACATAATGACCTACCTATTAATGACATAATGACCTACCTATTAATGACATAATGACCTACCTATTAATAACATAATGACATAATGACCTACCTATTAATAACATAATGACCTACCTACAGTAATGATAACATAATGACCTACCTATTAATGACATAATGACCTACCTATTAATGACATAATGACCTACCTATTAATGACATAATGACCTACCTATTAATGACATAATGACCTACCTGTTAATAACATAATGATCTACCTATTAATGACATAATGATCTACCTATTAATGACATAATGACCTACCTGTTAATGACATAATGACCTACCTATTAATAACATAATGACCTACCTATTAATGACATAATGACCTACCTATTAATGACATAATGACCTACCTATTAATGACATAATGACCTACCTGTTAATGACATAATGACCTACCTATTAATGACATAATGACCTACCTATTAATGACATAATGACCTACCTGTTAATGACATAATGACCTACCTATTAATGACATAATGACCTACCTATTAATAACATAATGACATAATGACCTACCTATTAATAACATAATGACCTACCTATTAATAACATAATGACCTACCTATTAATGACATAATGACCTACCTACAGTAATGATAACATAATGACATAATGAACTACAGTATTAATGACATAATGACCTACCTGTTAATGACATAATGACCTACCTGTTAATGACATAATGACCTACCTACAGTATTAATGACATAATGACCTACCTATTAATGACATAATGACCTACCTACAGTAATGATAACATAATGACATAATGACCTACCTGTTAATGACATAATGACCTACCTATTAATGACATAATGACCTACCTGTTAATGACATAATGACCTACCTGTTAATGACATAATGACCTACCTGTTAATGACATAATGACCTACCTACAGTAATGATAACATAATGACATAATGACCTACCTGTTAATGACATAATGACCTACCTATTAATGACATAATGACCTACCTGTTAATGACATAATGACCTACCTGTTAATGACATAATGACCTACCTGTTAATGACATAATGACCTACCTATTAATAACATAATGACCTACCTACAGTTTAATGACATAATGAACTACCTATTAATGACATAATGACCTACCTACAGTATTAATAACATAATGACCTACCTATTAATGACATAATGACCTACCGATTAATGACATAATGACCTACCTATTAATGACATAATGACCTACCTATTAATGACATAATGACCTACCTATTAATGACATAATGAACTACCTATTAATGACATAATGACCTACCTATTAATGACATAATGACCTACCTACAGTATTAATGACATAATGACCTACCTATTAATGACATAATGACCTACCTACAGTATTAATGACATAATGACCTACCTATTAATGACATAATGACCTACCTATTAATGACATAATGACCTACCTATTAATGACATAATGAACTACCTATTAATGACATAATGACCTACCTATTAATGACATAATGACCTACCTACAGTATTAATGACATAATGACCTACCTATTAATGACATAATGACCTACCTACAGTATTAATGACATAATGACCTACCTATTAATGACATAATGACCTACCTATTAATGACATAATGACCTACCTATTAATGACATAATGAACTACCTATTAATGACATAATGACCTACCTATTAATGACATAATGACCTACCTATTAATAACATAATGACCTACCTATTAATGACATAATGACCTACCTATTAATGACATAATGACCTACAGTATTAATGACATAATGAACTACCTATTAATAACATAATGACCTACCTATTAATGACATAATGAAAACCTATTCACCAATAATAACATAATGTTGGTATCTTATTCACCTATTGCATTGTATGAACTAAAGTTGTATTTTGAAATTCCCAAGGAAATTTAAGACCCCTTGAAGTATTACAAAAAAATGTATTACAAAAATATTCGATTAAAAATATTTTGGGGGCTTTACTGCTTTTAGCCCATATGAACGTATTGAATACGAGATTCACTACATGGAACAACAGGAAACGTTTTTTTAGAGTAATTTAACGCCTTATTTTTGCCACTAAATTATCCACTGCCCCCTCCATTCCAACAGACTCTTTGATTGGTTGTCAGAAAAAAAAGTCTTTATTGAGAGCAAACAACAAAACGCAAATGGCAGAAGTTTGCTAAACGGGATTGGCACATGGATTGGAACCGGAAGAAGCGTATGCAGAAAGAAGCCTCATCCCTACTATCAAATATGGTGGGGGATCTTTGATGATATGGGGATATTTTGCTTCCACTGGTCCTGGGGTCATTGTTGAGGTCAATGACATCAGGAACTCTAACCAGTACCAGCCCATTTTACCCAAAAACCTGGTTGCTTCTACCAGGAGGAAGAAATGTGGCTGCAAGTGGCTCTTCCGGCAAGGCAATGACGCCAAGCAAACATCAAAATCCACAATGAAATGGTTAATTGACCAAAAAGTCTCCGGACTTGAACCCCGTTGAAACACTATAGTCCAAATTGAAGAGTGCAGTCCGTAAGCGCAGACATAATGATATCAAGGATCTAGAAAGATTCTGTACAGAGGAATGGTTGAAGATCCCTACGTGTTCTCCAATCGCATGAAACGTTTCAGAAAAAGGCTCAGTGCTGCAAGAGAAGGTTGTACAACGTTTTGAAAACAGGGGTGTAAATAATTATGACCCATTTTTTTTATATATAATTTAAGAAATGTGTAATTTTTGTTGATTCAACTGAATCGTTAATAAAGGAAAAGATTTTCCAAAAGTTAGATAATTACAACATATCTAAGTACTGGCCGTGTTATTTACTTTATTTATTCTACAGTCTTTTTTAGCACTAGTATCTTTGACTGCCAAACTAACAAGAACTATACTGAAACTAGTATCTTTGACTGCCAAACTAACAAAAACTATACTGAAACTAGTATCTTTGACTGCCAAACTAACTAAAATTATACTGAAACTAGTATCTTTGACTGCCAAACTAACTAAAATTATACTGAAACTAGTATCTTTGACTGCCAAACTAACTAAAATTATACTGAAAAGAGTATCTTTGACTGCCAAACTAATTAAAATTATACTGAACCTAGTTTCTTTGACTGTGAACTAACTAAAATAAAATAAATCCCATTATATAATATGTTTATTTATATATTTTTACATTTTTGACTTCGGGCAAAATAATATAATGTGGTTTTCAAGCAATGTTTCTTATTGGGTTTCAGACCTCTGAATCTGGCAGGTAAATGTTTCAAATAGGCATAGCTTGTGCATCACCCTGACTAGATATCAGTAGCAGGGAAGAAATCCGAGGGCGAGTGAGAAGCATGAGCATGAACCATAGGCGTGAACAGCAAAGCCAAAACCAGCAGTGGTTGGTTGCAAAAGCAAGGCCCCAAATGGGGTTATGTTGAGTACAAAAGCACATTCAGTGCATTCGGAACCTTGACTTTTTCCAAATTATGCACAGCTATTTTCAGGTCTCTCCAGAGATGATCGATCGGGTTCAAGTCCGGGATCTGGCTGGGCCATTCAAGGACATTCAGAGACTTGTCCCGAAGCCACTCCTGCGGTTTCTTGGCTGTGTAATTAGTGTCGTTGTCCTGTTGGAAGGTGAACCTTCGCCCCAGTCTGAGGTCCTGAGTGCTGTGGACCAGGTTTTCATCAAGGATCTATCTGTACTTTGCTCTGTTCATCTTTCCCTCGATCCTGACTAGTCTCTCAGTCCCTGCCACTGAAAAACATCCCCACAGCATAATGCTGCCACCACCATGCTTCACCATATGGATGGTATTGGCCAGATGATGAGCGGTACCTGGTTTCGTCCAGATATGACATTTTTTGGTACCCTTCTCCAGATCTGTGCCTCGACACAATCCTGTCTCAGAGCTCTACGGACAATTCCTTCGACCTCATGGCTTGGTTTTTGCTCTGACATGCACTGTCAACTGTGAGACCTTATATAGACAGGTGTGTGCCTTTCCAAATCATGATCAATCAAGTGAATTTACCACAGGTGGACTCCAAGTTGTAGAGACATCTCAAGGATGATCAATGAAACAGGATGAACCTGAGTTCAATTATCGAGTCTCATAGCAAAGGGTCTAAATACAAAGGTATTTTTGTTTATTATTTTTAAAACATTTGCAAACATTCCTAAAAAACCTGTTTGCGTTTTGTCATTATGGGGTATTGTGTGTAAATTGGTGAGAATTATTTTTTTTAAATCAATTTTGGAATAAGTTTGTAACATAACAATGTGGAAAACGTCAAGGGTCTGAATACTTTCCGGATGTACTATATATATACAAAGTATGTGGACACCCCTTCAAAGTAGTGCATTCAGCAATTTCAGCCACATCTGTTGCTGACAGGTGTATAAAATCAAGCACACAGCCATGCAATCTCCATAGACAAACATTGGCAGTAGAATGGCCTTACTGAAGAGCTCAATGACTTTCAACATGGCACCGTCATAGGATGTCACCTGTCCAACAAGTCAGTTTGTCAAATATCTGCCCTTCTTGAGCTGCCCAAGGCAACTGTAAGTGCTGTTATTGTGAAGTGGAAATGTCTAGGAGCAATAACGGCTCAGCCCCGATGTGGTCGGCCACACAAGCTCACAGAACGTGACCGCCGAGTGCTGAAGCACTTAAAAATCATCTGTCCTCGGTTGTAACACTCATTACCGAGTTCCAAACTGCCTCTGGAAGTAACATCAGCATCATCAGCACAAGAACTGTTCATCGGGAGCTTCACAAAATGGGTTTCGATGGCACACAAGCCTAAGATCACCATGCGCAAAGCCAAGCGTCGGCTGGAGTGGTGTAAAGCTCGCCGCCATTGGACTCTGGAGCAGTGGAAACACATTCTCTGGAGTGATGAATCACGCTTCACCATCTGGCAGTCCGACAGACAGATCTGGGTTTGGCGGATGTCAGGAGAACGCTACCTGCCCGAATGCATAGTGCCAACTGTAAAGTTTGGTGGAGGAGGAATAATGGTTTGGGGCTGTTTTTCATGGTTCGGGCTAGTCCCCTTAGTTCCAGTGAAGGGAAATCTTAACTTAACTTAATCTTATCTTAACGGTACAGCATACCATAACATTCTAGACGATTCTGTGCTTCCAACTTTGTGGCAACAGTTTGGGGAAGTCCATTTCCTCTTTCAGCATGGCAATTCTCCCGTGCACAAAGCGAGGTCCTTACAGCAATGGTTTATTGAGATTGATGTGGAAGAACTTGACTGATCTGCACAGAGCCCTGATCCCAACCTCATCAAACACCTTTGGGATGAATTGGAACGCTGACTGTGAGCCAGGCCTAATCGCCCAACATCAGTGCCAGACCTCACAAATGCTTTTGTGGTTGAATGGAAGCAAGTCCCTTCAGCAATGTTCCAACATCTAATGGAAAGCCTTCCCAGAAGAGTGGAGGCTGTTATAGCAGCAATGTTCCAACATCTAGTGGAAAGCCTTCCCAGAAGAGTGGAGGCTGTTATAGCAGCAAAGGGCTATATGAATGGCCATGATTTTTGAATGAGATGCTCGACGATCTGGTGTCCAAATTCCTTTGGTCGTGTAGTTTAAGCCAGAGGAGATTCACACGGACCAAAGCGTGTCAGAGTTACCATCTAGTTAATCTACAGTCTGATAATCATATTCATTATGATCTGAAAGGGAAAAGTGATCCTGGATCACCACTACTTCTCTGATACCCCCTTGGCTCACATATCTAGGCCTCTATTCAAACTGCATAGCTGAAGTTCAGTGTTACAGCGTGATTTAAATTTTATCGGCAAATTAAATGAATTACGTTTAGCGGAGAACTGCATTCACGGTAGACATTGCATATGTCGGCTCATTCGGGGAAAATACGTTTCTATCACGAAATCTTTATGTTAAATATGATAAAGGAAAAATTATTATCAGGAAACTGTTAGCTGTCTTTGACATTTGTCGTTATTGTTGAGTTATTCTGTGTCACAACATATACATTCAACAGGTCATTTCTGGCTAACCAATATCCATGTAGGATGGTAACCTTTCCAGACCAATGTGTTGGAGTTTTCCATTCCAAAATGTCTACAGAGATGTCACGCCCTGACCTTAGACATCCTTGTTTATTCTCTATGTTTGGTTAGGTCAGGGTGTGACTCGGTGTGGGAAAGTCTATGTTTTCTATTTCTTTGTTTTTGACCGAGTGTGGTTCCCAATCAGAGGCAGCTGTCTATCGTTGTCTCTGATTGGGGATCATATTTAAGTTGTCATTTTCCTTTTGGGTTTTGTGGGATCTTGTTGTCTGTTTAGTGTCTATGCCTGACAGAACTGTTCGCTTTTTTTTTTTATCCCAGCTCCCAGCTGACCGTCAGTCATTCAACAACACAATATGTATTTATGTATTGTTTTTTTATTTAACCTTTATTTAACTTTCACTACGGACCATAGAGTTATTTTATTGAAACTTTTATTTAACTAGCCAAGTCAGTTTTAAGAACAAATTCTTATTTACAATGACGGCCTACCCCCGGCCAAACCCGGACAAGGCTGGGCCAATTGTGCGCCGCTCTATGGGACTTCCAATCACAGCTGGATGTGATGTAGCCTGTGTTCCAACCAGGTATTGCAGTGACACCTCTCCCGCTGAGATGCAGTGGCTTAGACCACTGCGCCACTCGGGAGCCCCATATAGAGGACGTTCACTTTTGAATAGGCTGGTTAGAAGACACCTCATGTCCCAGATGACATCCTATTCACTACGTCTGACCGGAATAGGGTGGGATGTTTAAGATTAGGGAGGGCCTTATTTATATTACAGCATATTGGATGACTGTCATTCATATTCCATTCACCCAGTTCAATGTAACAGTGATAGGTTTAGGTTACTGTCATTCATATTCCATTCACCCAGTTCAATGTAACAGTGATAGGTTTAGGCTACTGTCATTCATATTCACCCAGTTCAATGTAACAGTGATAGGTTTAGGTTACTATCATTCATATTCCATTCACCCAGTTCAATGTAACAGTGATAGATTTAGGTTACTGTCATTCATATTCCATTCACCCAGTTCAATGTAACAGTGATAGATTTAGGTTACTGTCATTCATATTCCATTCACCCAGTTCAATGTAACAGTGATAGGTTTAGGCTACTACATGATACTAGAACGTTCCCTATACCCATCATGAGGTTGATACAACCTAGCCTAACACAGGTCGAGATAAAAAATGTGAGTAATCAAGGTGACAGACAACGACACGTTCTATACCGCCTTTCACACTCTTGTCTTCATCTAGCCGATCTAGGGTGTAATCACTAGACCAGCAGTTGCAAAGGAGAGCTTCTATTGGACAAATTCAGGTATGTTTATACCCGTTTTAAGAATTGTTTTAATAAGAACGATTATTTTCCTGTTAAATTTTGAATTAAGAAGACCCCTTCAAGTATCAAAAGAAAATATACAAAAATTATTTGATAAAATAATGTATTTGGGTTTACTGCTATTAGCCAATAGAAACACATTGAATAACAGATAGTCCTTACTGCTATTAGCCAATAGAAACACATTGAATAACAGATAGTCCTTACTGCTATTAGCCAATAGAAACACATTGAATAACAGATAGTCCTTACTGCTGTTAGCCAATAGAAACACATTGAATAACAGATAGTCCTTACTGCTATTAGCCAATAGAAACACATTGAATAACAGATAGTCCTTACTGCTATTAGCCAATAGAAACACATTGAATAACAGACAGTCCTTACTGCTTTTAGCCAATAGAAACACATTGAATAACAGACCTTACTGCTATTAGCCAATAGAAACACATTGAATAACAGACAGTCCTTACTGCTATTAGCCAATAGAAACACATTGAATAACAGATAGTCCTTACTGCTATTAGCCAGTAGAAACACATTGAATAACAGATTCATTGCATGGAACAACATATAGTTCTCCCAAAAGTTTGTTATATCCCATATCTGAGAGATGTAAGAAAGATCAGGAAACATTTTTAACCCCTTATTTTTGTCACTAAATAGTCTCCATATATAAAGTACTTCCATACATTTTTTTCCAACTGGTAGCGGGGGACCGTCAGACGAGTCTTGTGAGGCCTGTGGGCATCCTACAGCAACACAACCAACATGCATGTGTTTGTGAGAGTCTCTCATAGTGCGTAGTCCAGACTGTTCGGACGCTACAGACGGAAAGGTCGTCAATCGGCTGTTACGTCTTCAGATGAGTCCCAAGATGCTTGTGGTGGTCGTCTCTGTCAACTTTCACAGCAGATGCGGAAATGTTACAAAGGTGGATAACAGTGGATTGAGACACATGATATGCACAAAAAAAAAACAGATTGTTCTAGATCATTCTGCTTAAACTGAGATTTTTATAGTGATTTTTTTAATTATGCTAATTAGATGTATGCGAATGCACGGACATCACATTTTTAAGAAACTTTTTTTTTAACAGAATTGGCGGAATGAATACACCCCTGATAACACGCAAACACAGTTCACTTTCACAGCAGCCACATACGAGAATGAATTATGCGATCATGCTGTTTGTATCTACACGTTGTCCTCCTCTCAGCTTTCTGTGACAAGGCGAGAAAACCTTTCCAAGCCAAACCTTCGTATCATTACCGCTAACCACTACACACAGCCTACATCATTGTCACCGTATTAGCTAAAGTCAGTCAACATAGCTACTAGAACTAACACGTTAGTAAACCTGCTACAATCATGCAGTACAGTCAGCAAGCAGTTTAGCAGTTATACCGGCGGGCCCCGGTGGTAATACATTTATAAAACCAAAAGCTTACATTGACTTGGAAGAGTTTCAATGTTGGATAGCCATAGCCATAGCCAGCTAGCTAACATAGCATCCCTCTCTGTTTGAGCCAGGTGTTTGAGTAGGCTAAACTAGCTAGCAAACTGCCTTTGCTAGCTAAGTGAAATTGAAAGTGAAAAAATATAGCTAGCTCTCTCTCTCTTTCATCTCCTTTATTTTTCATGAAATTAATCTGTTCAGAACTGTTCAAATATTGTCTTTCACTCTCTTTGAGTCAACTACTCACAACATTTTATGCACTGCAGTGCTAGCTAGCTGTAGCTTAATACTATATTAATTATCTGATCCTTTGATTGGGTAGACAACATGTCATCAAATACCATGTCTCGTCAGATACCACATCCCATTAGAAAATATGGAGAGTAGTACTCAGTAATGTGTTTTATTAGATTTGCCCCAAATATAACACTTGTTATTCTGGACAAAAAATGTATTGCTTTGCTCATTTTTTGCAGCATTATTTTAGTGACGTGTTGCAAACAGGATGCATGTTTTGTAATTTTTTCAGTACTAGATTAATTCTATGATCTTACAGCATGTCAGTTCCTGCTGCAAGATCTCTGATAGGCTGGAGGACGTCCTCTGGAAGTTGTCATAATTACTGTGTAAGTCTGTGGAAGGGGGTGAGAAACATAAGCCTCCTAGGTTTTGTATTGAAGTCAGTGTACCCAGAGGAGGACGGAAGCTAGCTGTCCTCCGGTTACACCATGGTGCTACTCTACAGAGTGCTGTTGAGGCTACTGTAGACCTTCATTGCAAATCAGTGTATTTTAAACAATTATTTGGTGACATGTGAATATATTTAGTACAGTTTTATCTATAAAGGAGAACGTTTTTAATGTTTCACAATTTTTTATGAAATTCACTGAGGAGGATGGTCCTCCCCTTCCTCCTCTGAGGAGTCTCCATCCCACACACACACACACACACACACACACACACACACACACACACACACACACACACACAAGCACACACACACACACACGCACACACGCACACACACACACACACACAATCTGAAACAGTCCCCTTCTGTATCTCCGACCACTCCTCATGCTCCCTCTGTCTATAAACATCATTATCAGCCTCAAATTGGCTTGGGAGGAATAATGGAAATGTCTATTGAGTCTGAAAGCATTAGTGCATGTCTGTCCCAGCCCTGGGAATAAATTATGAAGGTGCACCCTTGGTTAATATTTTATAAAAGCTATCTCCTTTGGCTTTGAGCCAAGAGGGTCAAAGTAGAAATGGGCCTTTCCACTGCTTTAAATATACACTAGATATTACTAATAGTGTGGTGTGGAGGCCAAATGGGTGTGGGTGTGGGTGTGGGTGTGTGTGTGTGTGTGTGTGTGTGTGTGTGTGTGTGTGTGTGTGTGTGTGTGTGTGTGTGTGTGTGTGTGTGTGTGTGTGTGTGTGTGTGTGTGTGTGTGTGTGTGTGTGTGTGTGTGTGTGTGTGTGTGAAGGGCTTTGCCACCTGTTCCTGTTCTGTCCTGTTCTCCCTGTTCTTCCTGTTCTTAACTTTAATTGGTAAACCGTTTTATACAAACAAACAAAAAATGTTTTACTTAAATATTGTACATGAGCTATAATGTACAAGTGGGTAATATTTGAAAGTGGGTTTGGTGAGATCGATTTAGTGCATGTCTCACAACAAATGACACATTTCATTTACTAATCATTCTAAAACATATATTTTTTTTTAAATTAAGTATTCAAACGTGAACCCCCCTCTCCTAATTTACTTCAGTCTTTCTGAAAGTTAGAGTAATTCTAGACGTACGTTACGGCCACACACCTTAAATCTGCTCCCTGGGTCTTGGTCCACTGTGATATTTCAACGGATGCCCTCCCACCAGAGGATTTGTGTTGCCGTGGTTTCCTAGATGCTATCTCTGTGATCATCGTGAGCTTCCTAAACTTTCAGGTGAACTACACCGAACCACCACCACCAGTCAACAACTCTCCTAGAGAGACAGTTGTGGTAGCCTGCTAAAATACGCCTGAGCTCAGTGAGCTACTCCGTTGGTTACGAGTTGGTTGGTTACGAGTTGGTTGGTTACGATTTGGTTGGTTACGAGTTGGTTGGTTACGAGTTGGTTGGTTACGAGGTGGTTGGTTACGAGTTGGTTGGTTACGAGTTGGTTGGTTACGAGGTGGTTGGTTACGAGGTGGTTGGTTACGAGGTGGTTGGTTACGAGGTGGTTGGTTACGAGGTGGTCGGTTACGAGTTGGTCGGTTACGAGTTGGTCGGTTACGAGGTGGTCGGTTACGAGTTGGTTGGTTACGAGTTGGTTGGTTACGAGTTGGTTGGTTACGAGTTGGTTGGTTACGAGTTGGTCGGTTACGAGGTGGTCGGTTACGAGGTGGTTGGTTACGAGTTGGTTGGTTACGAGGTGGTTGGTTACGAGTTGGTTGGTTACGAGTTGGTTGGTTACGAGTTGGTTGGTTACGAGGTGGTTGGTTACGAGGTGGTTGGTTACGAGGTGGTTGGTTACGAGGTGGTTGGCTACGAGTTGGTTGGCTACGAGTTGGTTGGTTATGAGTCGTGGGTCCCCCCCCCCCCCCCCCCCCCCCCAAGTTCAAGCTTGGAAAATAAACAATGTTCAGGAGAGAACACCCAAGAACTGTATGAGGGGTCAATCAATGTAAGTGATGTATCTTTAAATAATGAATATATATCTATGTACATATAGAAAATACAGCTGAGTAATTGGATGACTGTTATTTTAGTTGATTAATCCTTTATCTAGAGATTTATGCTTTGTGTTACTGTATTTATACGTTGGCTGTGTAAATTCCTCTGTCATTTGTCTATTGCTGGCAGCACTTAATCACCGTGTCAAATTCTATGTATGTACTTGGAGAATAAAGGGGATTCTCAATGAACCCGGGAAGTCACATTGGGATCGACATCTCTCATTTTTATAAATCAAATCAAATCAAAGTTTATTTGTCACGTGCGACGAATACAACAGGTGTAGTAGACCTTACAGTGAAATGCTGAATACAACAGGTGTAGTAGACCTTACAGTGAAATGCTGATTACAACAGGTGTAGACCTTACAGTGAAATGCTGAATACAACAGGTGTAGTAGACCTCACAGTGAAATGCTGAATACAACAGGTGTAGACCTTACAGTGAAATGCTGAATACAACAGGTGTAGACCTTACAGTGAAATGCTGAATACAACAGGTGTAGTAGACCTCACAGTGAAATGCTGAATACAACAGGTGTAGTAGACCTTACAGTGAAATGCTGAATACAACAGGTGTAGACCTTACAGTGAAATGCTGAATACAACAGGTGTAGTAGACCTTACAGTGAAATGCTGAATACAACAGGTGTAGACCTTACAGTGAAATGCTGAATACAACAGGTGTAGTAGACCTCACAGTGAAATGCTGAATACAACAGGTGTAGACCTTACAGTGAAATGCTGAATACAACAGGTTTAATAGACCTTACAGTGAAATGCTGAATACAACAGGTGTAGACCTTACAGTGAAATGCTTACTTACAGGCTCTAACCAATAGTGCGTAGGGGGAAAAAAAGTATATGTGTGTGTGTGTGTGTGTGTGTGTGTGTGTGTGTGTGTGTGTGTGTGTGTGTGTGTGTGTGTGTGTGTGTGTGTGTGTGTGTGTGTGTGTGTGTAGGTAAGTAAAGAAATAAAAAAACAGTAAAAATACATTTGAAAATAAGAGTCGCAAGGCTACATACAGACACCTGTTAGTCAGGCTGATTGAGGTCGTATGTACAGGTAGATATGGTTACAGTGACAATGCAGATATGATGAACAAAGAGTAGCAGTAGCGTAAAAAAAGGGTGGTGGCGGGTGGTGGGACAAAATGCAGATAGACCCGGTTAGCCAATGTGCGGGAGCCCTGGTCAAGTAAAAGGATAAAAGGGATCAGACATAATTAGTTCATAGCTCGCTTCGCTAATCCATGGCAGTCTCAGGTTAAAGATTTAGAAAGAAAACTGTCAATACCTTCAAAAATGTTGAATGGAAATATTGGTGCTTGGTCAGGAGTCTGGGATGATGCTGTAGGTGGCTTTGCCTCTGTCTGATCTAAAACTGATCGACTGGAACCACCTTCCCCCTTACTGCAATCTCCCTGTGGCCATGCTGTTGATGTTGGCCTGGCCTTTCCACTAGAGTTGAGAGTCACACAAGTGACTGGTGTTGTGGGACGGACGGACAGATGGAGTGCTTTTTTAGGTGTCTTGTGCCACACACTGAAAAGTTGAAGTGTGGGTCTTTCAGCACGCAGCCTGGTTCCCTATGGACCCGCGTGGCGAGACTCTTGGGCCCTTCCAAGGCTCTTAAGCGTTCTCTTTTCACACGCGCTCCGCTGACAAGTAACACTTGGAGTGTCCTCCTCATGGACACATTCCATCCAAAGAGGCTTGTCCCGAGTTTAGAAATATCCTCTCTCTCTCTCTCCCTCTCTCTCTCTCTCTCTCTCTCTCTCTCTCTCTCTCTCTCTCTCTCTCTCTCTCTCTCTCTCTGACATGTCTCTCTCTCTCTGTCTCTCATACTCTCTCCCAATCTCTATCTCTGTATCGCTCTCTTCATGCTTGTCCCTTTCTGCCTCTCTCTATGCTTGTCCCTTTCTGTCTCTCTCTATGCTTGTCCCTTTCTGCCTCTCTCTATGCTTGTCCCTTTCTGCCGCTCTCATACTTGTCGCTTTCTGTCTCTCTTCATGACTGTCTGTTTCTGCCTCTCTCATGCTTGTCCCTTTCTGTCTCTCTCCATGCTTGTCCCTTTCTGTCTCTCTCTATGCTTGTCCCTTTCTGTCTCTCTCCATGCTTGTCCCTTTCTGTCTTTCTCCATGCTTGTCCCTTTCTGTCTCTCTCCATGCGTGTCCCATTCTGTCTCTCTCCATGCTTGTCCCTTTCTGTCTCTCTCCATGCTTGTCCCTTTCTGTCTCTCTCCATGCTTGTCCCTTTCTGTCTCTCTCCATGCTTGTCCCTTTCTGTCTCTCTCCATGCTTGTCCCTTTCTGTCTCTCTCCATGCTTGTCCCTTTCTGTCTCTCTCTATGCTTGTCCCTTTCTGTCTTTCTCCATGCTTGTCCCTTTCTGTCTTTCTCCATGCTTGTCCCTTTCTGTCTCTCTCCATGCTTGTCCCTTTCTGTCTCTCTCCATGCTTGTCCCTTTCTGTCTCTCTCTATGCTTGCCGACAGACATCTTGTGTCCCCTGAGGACTTCACTGCTTCTCTCTAAGATGGTTTTATCCATGGTTTTTCAAAGTAAACCATTCTGTTACCTAAACTGTTTTGACCTATCAAAACATTCGACGCTCTGACTTAAATATGCAGTTATCTCATCCTGCTGACACAGTGTCTGCTGTGTGCCTTAGCCTTCTGTCTCTATCTCTCTTTGTGCCTTTCCCATACACAACCAGTGTTGGGCTTTTGGGAGTCAGGCGCCGGACCGTTGGGACGACTTAGTCTCCATGCTCATTTTCCCCCACAATTCAATGTGGTCTCATCCAGAGGCCCCAGCTCGATTGTTCCCCTCAGCCGTAGCTCCAGGTACAGAGATTTTTTTGTTCCAGGCCTCATAGAGCTGAATACAGTCAGGCAGCCAGACAGGCCGGAGGGGTATTCTATCAGTGCCCTTTGTCCTGCCTCTTATTCTCCCCGTTAAAGTCCCCTTACACTGGAGAATAGTCCCCATCACAGTCCTCTTTACACAGGAGAATAGTCCTCATCACAGTCTCCTTAGAAAGGAGAAAAGTCGCCTCACAGTTTCCTTTACACCGGCGAATAGTCCCCATCGCAGTCCCCTTTACAAAGGAGAATAGTTCCCATCACAGTCCCCTCAGACAGGATAATAGTCTCCATCACAATCAATTTACACTGAAGAAAAGTCCCCACATCAGTCCCCTTAGACAGGAGAATAGTCCCCATCCGCAGTCCCCTTAGACAGGAGAATAGTCCCCATCTCAGTCCCCTTAGACCGGATAATAGTCCCCATCTCAGTCCCCTTAGACAGGAGAATAGTCCCCATCTCAGTCCCCTTAGACAGGAGAATAGTCCCCATCTCAGGCCCCTTAGACAGGATAATAGTCCCCATCTCAGTCCCTTTAGACAGGATAATAGTCCCCATCTCAGTCCCCTTAGACAGGAGAATAGTCCCCATCTCAGGCCCCTTAGACAGGATAATAGTCCCCATCTCAGTCCCTTTAGACAGGATAATAGTCCCCAT
This sequence comes from Salvelinus fontinalis, assembly GCF_029448725.1. Taxonomy (NCBI): domain Eukaryota; kingdom Metazoa; phylum Chordata; class Actinopteri; order Salmoniformes; family Salmonidae; genus Salvelinus; species Salvelinus fontinalis. Next base: position 50,696,392 of record NC_074692.1, read on the forward strand.
CTCAGTCCCCTTAGACAGGATAATAGTCCCCATCTCAGTCCCCTTTACACTGAAGAAAAGTCACCGCAACAGTCCCCTTAGACAGGAGAATAGTACCCATCTCAGTCCCCTTAGACAGGATAATAGTCCCCATCACAGTCCCCTTTAGACAGGAGAATAGTCCCCATCTCAGTCCCCTTAGACAGGAGAATAGTCCCCATCTCAGTCCCCTTAGACAGGATAATAGTCCCCATCACAGTCCCCTTAGACCGGATAATAGTCCTCATCTCAGTCCCCTTAGACCGGATAATAGTCCTCATCTCAGTCCCCTTAGACAGGATAATAGTCCCCATCTCAGTCCCCTTAGACAGGATAATAGTCCCCATCACAGTCCCCTTTAGACGGGAGAATAGTCCCCATCTCAGTCCCCTTTAGACAGGAGAATAGTCCCCATCTCAGTCCCATTAGACAGGAGAATAGTCCCCATCCGCAGTCCCCTTAGACAGGAGAATAGTCCCCATCTCAGTCCCCTTAGACAGGATAATAGTCCCCATCTCAGTCCCCTTAGACAGGATAATAGTCCCCATCTCAGTCCCCTTAGACAGGAGAATAGTCCCCATCCGCAGTCCCCTTAGACAGGAGAATAGTCCCCATCTCAGTCCCCTTAGACAGGATAATAGTCCCCATCTCAGTCCCCTTAGACAGGAGAATAGTCCCCATCCGCAGTCCCCTTAGACAGGAGAATAGTCCTCATCTCAGTCCCCTTAGACAGGAGAATAGTCCCCATCTCAGTCCCCTTAGACCGGAGAATAGTCCCCATCTCAGTCCCCTTAGACAGGAGAATAGTCCCCATCTCAGTCCCCTTAGACAGGAGAATAGTCCCCATCCGCAGTCCCCTTAGACCGGATAATAGTCCCCATCAGTCCCCTTAGACAGGATAATAGTTGTTGATATGAGAGATGCTGATCACCCAGGGCTGTGCATGAAATGGCACCCTATTCCCTATATTGTGCACTACTTTTGACCGGAGCCCTATGGCACCCTATTCCCTATATAGTGCACTACTTTTGACCGGAGCCCTATGGCACCCTATTCCCTATATAGTGCACTACTTTTGACTAGAGCCCTATTCCCTATATAGTGCACTACTTTAGACCAGGGCCCTATTCCCTATATAGTGCACTACTTTTGACCGGAGTCCTATGGGTCCTGGTGAAGGATATATCATGGCTCTGACCTTTGCTCTTTTCCCCCAACTGAATGTGTGATTGATGAGCCAGTTATTGTGGGTAATGTGTATATTGTGAATATTTTAGGTATTGTGGGTATTGTGAATATTTGGGGTATTGTGGGTATTGTGAATGTTGTGGGTATTGTGGGTATTGTGAATATTTTGGGAATTGTGGGTATTGCAGGTATGTGAATATTGGGGGTATTGTGGGTATTGTAGTTGTTGTGTATATTCGGGGTATTGGGGTATTGTGGGTATTGTGAAATTTGTGAATAATGTGGGTATTGTTGGTATTGTAGGTATTGTGAATATTTGGGGTATTGTGAATAATGTGGGTATTGTAAATATTGTGAATATTGTGAATATTGTGGGTATTGTGGGTATTGTGGGTATTGGGGGTATTGGGGGTGTTGTTGGTATTGTGAAACCAATGAGCCGTGATTCCAGATGACTGACCTCACTGTCAGAGCTGTAACTGATGGTAAGGTGACTCATCAAATAATGTCTCCCCCAACAAAATGGTTCCCTTTCAATACAAGTATTAATACTCTTACTGAATGTCATTGTAATTATTGATCATTGAATGCATCTGTGAGGAATCATGAATTATCATGAGTCATGAATCATCTAATCAATGAATGTTGTGAATATTTTATTTCATAAACTTCTCCCTCAAAAAAGATATAGGGCAAGTGAAATGTACACCGTTCTGTATATATATATATATATATATATATATAAACATTTACATGGTAATTTCATCCACAGTAAAGTTTGATAAAGTACGATTTTAAGAGAGGCAATCCCGGGAATGGACGAACAAAGAATAGAAGATGAAAGCTCAGGCCTACTGTAACTGTCTCTCCAGAACCGGAGACCAGAGTGTGGGGTTCTTCAACTGGCGCACTAGGGAAAACATGGTAAGAAGAGACAAAAACACTACCATTCATTCTCTGTCTCTTATGTTAATAATACTACCCCATAGATACACTACACGGCGCTAAGGCAACCTCACCGCCACGGGAACGCCATAATGTGTGGCTTTCCAGGTTTATCCCGTTGAGGCATTGTCGCTAAAAGCAAACAAGTGTCCTTGTAAGCCATCACCAGGTCTTAGGCTAACCATCTGACTTGCTGCGGAGTAAATTAAAAGCTTTAAAAGCACAAGTAGCACCAAACGCAGTCGAAGTACTTCATATCTACTGTGGTACCTAACTGGTGCAATTTAAGTGAAGCATCTGGCTGAAGTAGTGGTGTGGGGGGGGGGGGGGTCCCCTCTGTATTCTGCCTACCTGGCAAGCCAATGTCATGTCTGATTCAATAACAGCTTGGAGTGTGAATTGTCATGGAACTCAGACAAGGCCTGAAGCCTGAGAGACTACTCTGTATGTTGAGTAATCTCTCCCTCTGAGAATGTAACTACACATAATGTATTTCCAGGTCTGTTCTAAACTTATTATTTGAATGTCTCTAACCAGTATAGAAAGGTAACGAGACAGTTACACAGCAAAGTGTGAGCAGTTCCATTTCACTTTTACACAGATTGATTAGAATGTTACTGACGAGGTCATTTAGATTAGAATGTTACTGACGGGGTCATTTAGATTAGAATGTTACTGACGAGGTCATTTAGATTAGAATGTTACTGACGGGGTCATTTAGATTAGAATGTTACTGACGGGGTCATTTAGATTAGAATGTTACTGAAGGGGTCATTTAGATTAGAATGTTACTGACGAGGTCATTTAGATTAGAATGTTACTGACGGGGTCATTTAGATTAGAATGTTACTGACGAGGTCATTTAGATTAGAATGTTACTGACGGGGTCATTTAGATTAGAATGTTACTGACGGGGTCATTTAGATTAGAATGTTACTGATGAGGTCATTTAGATTAGAATGTTACTGACGGGGTCATTTAGATTAGAATGTTACTGACGAGGTCATTTAGATTAGAATGTTGCTGACGAGGTCATTTAGATTAGAATATTTCCTTATGAGTCACCCGTGTAACATAATAAAAAATCCCAATCATAATCGGTCAATTTAAACTAGAGGCTGGATCTCAATTCACCAAATCCAGCCTTCCTTATGTGCGGGGGAAGGTGGCCAAGCTACAGCAGTGTTTGTCAGACCAGGAGACATCCCATCTGCGGTGAAAGGTGGCCTAGCTACAGTGATGGTAACCCATACAAATGAATGGACGTATGGAGGTAGTTTTATGCCAACAAAAATAAGGGGTTAAATATGTGTCCAAAAAAACTTAACTATTTCCTGAGCTTTCTGATATCTTCTAGATATAGGACAGACATTTCAACACCTTACTCCATTCTATGGGCTATAGTAGTAAAGCCTTAGACTTTTAGAGGATAATCAATACAGGTGTGGGTTTGCATCATAATCCAAAGACTATGTCCAAGAGAGAAACAGCCTGGAGTGTGTCAGTGTCTCCAAAACACATCCAAATAAGCAAACTTTCAGAAGTGAACCTGCATTGCGAATGAATTTGAATCTTGGTACCTCAAAACAATGACCCACTACAGACAGAATCAAGCCATTATAATAACGTATAAAAACCAGCTGTATCCTAGTTTATTGTGCCATCTGTTGTCCTTCCTGTATTTCCCCTTATTCACTGTGTCTCTAAGTGAGGGTGCATCTGAAATAGCTCCCTATTCACTATGTAGTTCGCTACTTTTGACCAGTGCCCTGGTTGTGCACTGCCTAGGGAACAGATTTTCATTGAAGACATAGCCTTCAGTCTAGGCTTCTAGTTCTAGGGCAGGAGATGCTGGGTCAGGATCAGGGAGAATTAGCCAGGAGGCCTTTGAGGGTTTGTGGCAGGCCGGCAGGGAGGCAGGGAGACAAGGAGGGAGGAAAGTAGGCAGGCAGGCAGTCAGGTAGGCAGGAAGACAAGGAGGGAGGCAGGCAGGGAGATGAGGGAGGCGGGCAGGTAGGGAAATACGGAGGGAGGCAGGCAGGGAGGCAGGAAGCCAAGGAGGGAGGAAAGTAGGCAGGCAGGCAGTCAGGTAGGCAGGAAGCCAAGGAAGGAGGCAGGAAGACAAGGAGGGAGGGAGGCAGGCAGGCAGGCAGGCAGGCAGGCAGGGAGGGAGGGAGACATGAAGGGAGGCAGGCAGGGAGACATGGAGGGAGGCAGGTAGGCAGTGAGGGAGACATGCAGGGAGGGAGGCAGGCAGGCAGGCAGGCAGGTAGGCACGCAGGCAGGCAGGCAGGCAGGCAGGCAGGGAGGCAGGCAGGGAGGGAGGCAGACAGGCAGGCAGGCAGGCAGGCAGGCAGGGAGGGAGGCAGACAGGGAGGCAGGCAGACAGGCAGGCAGGCAGGCAGGCAGGGAGGGAGGCAGGCAGGCAGGGAGGGAGGCAGACAGGCAGGCAGGGAGGCAGGCAGGGAGGGAGGCAGGGAGGCAGGGAGGCAGGCAGGGAGGGAGGCAGGCAGGGAGGGAGGCAGGCAGGGAGGGAGGCAGGGAGGGAGGGAGGCAGGCAGGGAGGCAGAGAGGCAGGCAGGGAGGGAGGCAGACAGGCAGGGAGGGAGGCAGGCAGGGAGGGAGGGAGGCAGGCAGGGAGGGAGGGAGGGAGGGAGGGAGGCAGGCAGGCAGGGAGGGAGGGAGGCAGGCAGGCAGGCAGGGAGGCAGGCAGGGAGGGAGGCAGGCAGGGAGGGAGGGAGGGAGGCAGGCAGGGAGGCAGGCAGGGAGGGAGGCAGGCAGGGAGGCAGGCAGGCATGGAGGGAGGCAGGCAGGGAGGGAGGCAGGCAGGGAGGGAGGCAGGCAGGGAGTCAGGCAGGCAGGCAGGGAGGGAGGCAGGCAGGGAGGGAGGCAGGCAGGGAGGCAGAGAGGCAGGCAGGGAGGGAGGCAGACAGGCAGGGAGGGAGGGAGGCAGGCAGGGAGGGAGGGAGGCAGGCAGGGAGGGAGGCAGGCAGGGAGGGAGGCAGGCAGGGAGGGAGGCAGGCAGGGAGGGAGGGAGGCAGGCAGGGAGGGAGGCAGGCAGGGAGGGAGGCAGGCAGGGAGGGAGGCAGGCAGGGAGGCAGACAGGCAGGCAGGGAGGCAGGCAGGGAGGGAGGCAGAGACACTTAAAGTGTCTTGAGTGCCCTTTATGATGATGGCACTTCTCTTCTTCCCTCTATATCTTGTTTTTTGTTTCCCTGCTCCCAAGGGCATTGTGCTTCAGTAGCTTATCATAGGGCTAGCTGGATATAAAGCTTTGTACCCACACACACATATACACACACACACACACACACACACACACACACACACACACACACACACACACACACACACACACACACACACACACACACACACACACACACACACACACACACACAAACACACACATATACACACACACACACACACACACACACACACACACACACACACACACACACACACACACACACACACACACTGACAGAGTTGTACACATATACCGGACATCTCTAGGTTAGACTTCAGGCTTTGTTGGGCCTAATGTGATTCTTCCTAGTCGTCTACTCCTGGATGGGTCAGGGGTCCTTTGCTACTCACTGATCTGTTGTTCCATGTTCCAATAAAATTACCTTTAGAGGTGAAGTTGAATTGGTGTTGGACGTTTTTGAGTGATACACATTGTAATGAGTATTACTCAAAACCAGTCCACCCTTCAATCGTATTTAATCTGCTGTTAAATGTATACTCGGCTCAAAAAGGTGATTGCAAATATGAAACGCTAACTACAGTCACCGGAGGGGAAAGAGGCGCGCTCACCTGTCCTCCGTCAGCCTTACAAAACCCTTTATGCCTACAGAGTAGCCTAGGCCTGCTAACAACCAGAGCCTATTGTCAGAATTATATCCATGAAAGGCCTTCATTATAGCTTTAAAATGCATATGGCGCCCGTCATTGTACAGTCACTTGTTCATAATCAGTCTTCTAAAACACCGACATGGATGAATTAATGTATTAGGTTATGGAGCGGGTAGGATGCCGTTATGCGTAATGCTGCATGGCATATCGAGAGCTTGGAACTATAAAGTTATATCTATATTTTCGTGTCCAAATGTAGTTGTTGACAAAAGCCTTGTTTCTGTTCAAATGTTCTCTACATAAATAGTACTCTAAATACCCAAAATTCATGTTCTTAAGAATACAAAATAAACATTGATGACACCATTCAAACCATTGAGGATTCGGGGGAACTTTTAAAGCCAAATGTCTCCGAATCATCTATTTGCAGATAGGTCCAAGCTCTCGGGAATGTCAGGTCAGAGCTAGCCTACACAGACCTACAGAATAATACATCGAACACTTATTCGCTATAGTGATTATGATTGCCTATAGCTTGCATCTCGTCTTCTCTATAGCGTAATTTAGCCTACATCGTCCAAGCAAAGCGCCAACTGTACCTTATATATGGGACGTTGTTACTAATGCCAGAACATGCCCGTATTGTACCCATATACCTTTTTTTTATGCAATTCAAACATTCCATCTAAACCGAGTCTTCTTTTAATCACAGTGATAGATACGTGCAATTTCAATTTGAATCGAGTTCCATATGAAATCACTAGGGCTTAATAAAGGCGGTGTAAAATAATGGAATGAATGCAACCAAAAGAGGCGTAGACTATATCTGACGTCGTAGGGTTTACATTAAAGTTCATGTTTATTAGTGAAATAATCCTGGAGATATATTTCTACACGTGATGTTGATTTTACATAATAATATTTAAGAAAGGCACAGGACACATACAATTTGGATAGATAATTCAGAAAACACGGTACAATCTCTTTTTCTTTTCTGTTTTTTACTTCAGTATAGAAGGTTACACAAAACAAAGTGGCAAGTCTTCCGACGATAAATAAAACATAATTTTGTTGTACAGGAATTAACGAAAAAAAAAAAAAATTTTTTTTCTTCCAGAGTTAACGGTCGTTATAACTTAATACTATACACATCTTTGGGAAAGAAAACAATATTATTGGACGGACACAAACTCACACACAATAGTCCCACGAAGCCTGTGGCATAGTAGAGGTATACCTTGTTGCAATGCTTTAGTAGGCCTACTCGGGCTTTATCAAGGAGATAATAGCAAAACTATGGAAACGCATTATTTGCAATCCCCTCCAAACGTCGTCATAACAGCGGGCGAATCTCAAGTCAAGCTATTTTATAGAAACCGAAATGGCAGACAGTCATTTGTTTGTATATTCAAACATCACGCACAACAGTGCGCAAATGTAGCCTAGATTTCCGATTTAACCTTCAATAATAAAGTTTGTATTGTTCCCTAGAGGTCCATGGGTCCAGGTTTTTTTTTGTTGAAGTGTACGTATGGTGTTTTCTGTATTCTTTTTTTGGCAAAACTGTAAACAGGCATTTCCAACGGGCAGCACCAGTCATGGATGATGTAGTGAAATCTATACATCTCGTTACGCATGAGTCGCATGAGTCGCAGACATGTTATGATGCAGGCAGATGCGCTCTCCACCGCTCCGTGTAACACGCTTCTTCTTCTCGTCTACACCATGGTCCTCTCTCTCCTCCTCTTCTTCTTCGGGGTTGTTTTGCGGCGAGTGGACAGACGGACGTAATGACGGACGCTTGGACAGATCTAGCTCGGGTAATAATCCCATGATTGTCTTCACAGTGTAAAACTACAACCAGTAGTTGTTGTTAAAGAGGCTTCGTGCAGTAGGAGGGGAGGGGGGGTCTCTTTTTATCTCTCAGTTCGAATGAAATCAACAAGAGAGTGACATTTTTGTTTCTTTCAACCCCCGAGTCAAGTTTTTTTTTTCGTTTTTTTTTTCAGTCAGTCCGGCACTTTGTCCAACTAACATCAACTCGTCATCAGTCAGAAATATGACAATAGTCTGACGTAGTCTACACTCGGTCCGCGAGGCCCTACGCCTCTATAGGGCTCGAGACCATGCTGTTGGGTGTGTCTGGAAGTTGGGATGACATCGAGGCGACTTCGCTTCCTGTCGAGTTGGAACCAGGGCCTCCCTCCGAGAAATTGACCTGAACAAAGAAACAACACAACGTCAGGCTGACTGTCATTATTCACATGTCAAGACATTAGGTCAATATATATAGTATGTCAATAATATATTTTAGACATTAAAATTAAAATGTAAAATAACATGTAACGTGTCTGTCCTGGAAATGACAGTGACATGTCAACCAATACATCACATTATTGACACACGTCAAGATATTAGCTCAAATTTTTTTTTTTATAATATACTTTAGACAATGCAATAAAATGTCATGTAAAATGTAAACCCTTGATATGACAGTTGCATTTCTACCCCATATGTCACTTATAAATAACCTAATTTTATCAGATAATAACAAACATAACATGAAACATGAAAAACATAACATGACAACATAACCGTTACCTGTGATTTCGTTTACACTGTCTCCTAGACAGACGGTTTAGTGTTATAGTACAGCCTACCTTCTCTACTATATGAACTCACCAGTTGTGTTATAGTACAGCCTACCTTCTCTACTATGAACTCACCAGTTGTGTTATAGTACAGACTACCTTCTCTACTATATGAACTCACCAGTTGTGTTATAGTACAGACTACCTTCTCTCCTATGAACTCACCAGTTGTGTTATAGTACAGACTACCTTCTCTACTATATGAACTCACCAGTTGTGTTATAGTACAGCCTACCTTCTCTACTATGAACTCACCAGTTGTGTTATAGTACAGACTACCTTCTCTACTATATGAACTCACCAGTTGTGTTATAGTACAGACTACCTTCTCTACTATATGAACTCACCAGTTGTGTTATAGTACAGACTACCTTCTCTCCTATATGAACTCACCAGTTGTGTTATAGTACAGCCTACCTTCTCTCCTATGAACTCACCAGTTGTGTTATAGTACAGCCTACCTTCTCTACTATGAACTCACTAGTTGTGTTATAGTACAGACTACCTTCTCTACTATGAACTCACCAGTTGTGTTATAGTACAGCCTACCTTCTCTCCTATGAACTCACCAGTTGTGTTATAGTACAGACTACCTTCTCTACTATGAACTCACCAGTTGTGTTATAGTACAGACTACCTTCTCTCCTATGAACTCACCAGTTGTGTTATAGTACAGACTACCTTCTCTCCTATATGAACTCACCAGTTGTGTTATAGTACAGCCTACCTTCTCTCCTATGAACTCACCAGTTGTGTTATAGTACAGACTACCTTCTCTACTATATGAACTCACCAGTTGTGTTATAGTACAGACTACCTTCTCTACTATGTGAACTCACCAGTTGTGTTATAGTACAGCCTACCTTCTCTCCTATGAACTCACCAGTTGTGTTATAGTACAGCCTACCTTCTCTCCTATGAACTCACCAGTTGTGTTATAGTACAGCCTACCTTCTCTACTATGTGAACTCACCAGTTGTGTTCTAGTACAGCCTACCTTCTCTCCTATGAACTCACCAGTTGTGTTATAGTACAGACTACCTTCTCTACTATATGAACTCACCAGTTGTGTTATAGTACAGCCTACCTTCTCTCCTATGAACTCACCAGTTGTGTTATAGTACAGCCTACCTTCTCTCCTATGAACTCACCAGTTGTGTTATAGTACAGCCTACCTTCTCTCCTATGAACTCACCAGTTGTGTTATAGTACAGCCTACCTTCTCTACTATATGAACTCACCAGATGTTGAAACGCGGGCTGGTCGATCTCACTCTGTAGCGCAAAGTCACTGAGGACCTTCCAAGGCGGCTGGTAACTCTGCACCTCCACTGGGTTAGCCTGTAAACCACCGTCATGTCTCTCCGGGCTGGCCGCCACCATCGGAGTGCCCGTCATCCCTTGGATATTCTGCAGATAGTCCCAGAGAAACTGATCGTCATATAAAGTTTAAAATTAGCACGTCAACATTGACCCAACAACAACAACAAAAAAACATTAGGTATTTAGAATATGATAAAGATGTGAGAACGGGCATGCTGGATATTTGTGGTGTGTGTGTGTGTGTGAGTGCGTGTGTGTGTGTGTGTGTGTGTGTGTGTGTGTGTGTGTGTGTGTGTGTGTGTGTGTGTTTTGTGTGTGTGTGTGTGTGTGTGTGTGTGTGTGTGTGTGTGTGTGTGTGTGTGTGTGTGTGTGTGTGTGTGTGTGTGTGTGTGTGTGTGTGTGTGTGTGTGTGTGTGTGGGACGTATGAACGTATACGCCTGTATCTGGATATATTTCACGCATCCACAGACAGACGTATAGGACCATGTCCCAGTTTCTATTTCACCCCAGTTCTTTCATAACATCTAACGACCAGACAAGAACAGGAGTATTCTAATGAAACAGTTACAACAGCTACCAGCATTTGGACCGATAAGAACACCACTGTTTTGAATCCTTTATTGAATAAAGATCAGACAGGGTCCTCACCGTTTTGTCGTTGGGCTGCTGCTGCTGTAACTGTTTCATCAGAATACTCCTCTTCTTGTCCTTGCAACGCTTGTTTTGGAACCAGACCCGGATGACTCGGGGACTGAGACCGGTCATCTCGACTAGCTGCTCCTTCATCAGAGCGTCGGGCCGGGGATTGGCGTTGTAGCAGGTCCGCAACGTGTGGAGCTGTTTTTCGTTAAGAACCGTCCGGACGCGAGTTGTCTTCTCCGGTTGTTTGTGAACGTGCGGTCGGAGCGCGGGCTGTCTGGCTGATATTGGGTCTGCTGTTGAGAAAGGGTGCAGACAAAGAAAAACATTATCTATCGGCACTCAAACACCATGGCTATATAAAGACATTGTGTTGGATGCAAAAGTTGAGAATACAAAAATATACACTTTGAAAACTACACTGGCACAAAAAACCACGGTAGCCTATAGACCTTTCCCAAAACGAATCAGTAGTAGGGTTTAGTATGGAGAATCCATTCATCTTATTGTTATCCGGGCCATATGACAATATTTTATTACTATCGATTATCAACCAATCCCATTCTTAACTAATAAATATTCACTTCTGTTTCAATTTCAGATTGTTCAAACTTGTATTAGACCTACATTTTTTTAACTGAAGCCATTGAGAATTTAATAATGTCTAAAATTAAAAATTAAAAATCAACAACAAAGAAAGAGTAATGCCCTTGTTTTATACCAGCTATAGGCCTAGTTAACAAGAGAGTCCACTGGACGTCATAACGACCGTCCGACATCATCACCTTCTTGTTGGGTAGATGGGCTATATGTGATATGGGCTATATGTTGAGATACTTTGATGTTAGCTTGTGTATGGTTATACTTTATAAAACGGTATAACTTTTAAAGTAAACTGGTTACATCTTTCAGTGAAGGTGCATTCATGTCTGTTTTAACATATCGTTTTAAATCAGTTGTATTGGGTGAACATTTGCGGTCTTAAAACTTGGACCAGGGTGCAGGCCATGAGCGGCAATGGACTGTCAAATAGTCTAGTTTCTTATTATATTGGTGCACACTTTATGATTGGATGAATCGTTATGAAGGAAGCATTGCTGTGGCTATCTGCCGAGCTTGGGTTATGTAGTCTGTTTCAACATTAGCACTAAGTGCGAGTTCGTTTACACATAGGTCTATAGGTATTTAGCCCGAGGAAATAGCATATTCGACCTTTCCGAATGCGTGGCCAACTGGCTTGGCTTGCAAAACTCCCCCAAAAAGCAACATAATATAATGATATCCGTATTGTGGCACGTACACACATGTAGTTTCCATTTATCCAGTCTATAGGCCCCTCAAAACTTCAGTACAAACAATTACGTATGAAACCGGCCCCCAAATGTAGACTGCGGATTGTTCTTTTATGGCGATGCTTCAAAACATCTAACTAGCTCAAACATTGGATTTAAATTCATAGTTCCTCCATTCAGCCATGAACATACTTTGCCCATGTATCCTTCCTTGCGGAGGGACATTGACAAAAAGCGCATTTATACAAATTATTTAATCACTGCACTGTTGACATGATCAAACCGATAATGATGTTCGCATAAACGACTAGTATCCCAACTAGATTAAATAATAGGCTACATTATCTGTTTATAATTATGACGTGTAAACAAAAATATCACCCAATATATCTAAATATCATATTGTATTGACTCAACGATGGCTGTAAGTGTTAGAAATATATATTGAAACTTAAACCTTAAATTTAAAAAAAAAATAAAACAACTTAGGCCTATACTGTAGAGATGTAGGCTACACGGCAAAGTGCACATCATGACAACGTCATCCAATAAAATAGTTTTTTGCGGTTATGTGTTTATATTTGTTCGTATGCAGGTAGCCTGTTAGGGGACATGACAAAGCTTAGCCTTGGCCTATCGATATATTTGAGTCTATGACGCTATACATTCTTCGTTGTCATAATGGGTTCAATATGAATAACCTTTCACAAAGATTCCAAGCATTGCCCCAACCATGAATGAACAGAAAATAAACGTTTCCAACGACTACAACATCAAGCGAATGGCAAACAACTACACCGGCAAAACAAGCCCCACAAAAAGAAACAAAGAAACAGCCTGCCATTGATATAAAGTGTTAACCTACCTGCCATTTGTAAAGGTCGGGCCGGGTGGAGGGGGCTGAGGGGGTCACCGGCGCCCATTGTGGCCCGCTCCACGACATCATGGTCGGCCCGGCAGAACAAGCCGTCCTCCCTCAGAGCGAACTCGTCCCCCGGGATGAGCTGCCGGCTACAGGCCACACACCGAAAACACTCGATGTGGTACACCTTGGAGCGCGCTCTCATCACGAAGTCATTCTTGCTGAAACCGATGTTGCATTTAGCGCACTTTATTCCGTATAACCTGGAGGGTAAAGAGGGATTGGGTGACCGGTCAGAGTCAGCTAACCGCGTCGCTAGGCCCACGGCCCACCGTTAGGCTGTGTACTGTGGCTGGGCAGCACACATAACAGGACAAACACAGGGGCATTATTTTTGTTTTAAAGCAGGATTGTTAGGCCTTAATATTGAGTTGTGTTTACATCACATGAGATTACTTGAAACCTGTATAACATATTACATTCATAAAGACCAAGCACGGACCTGTTCTGTGCTATCAGAGAAGAATGGAACACATATTTATCATTAAATAGTGCAATTATATCTGGAAATATTCTTAGAAGACTTATAGTAGCATTCTTATTATTATAATTATAATAATAATAATTATTATTATTATTACTACTACTACAGGCGATAACATCACAAATTGTCGAATGTATTAATTAAATTGTAGTCTATATGTAGGCCTAATATATTTGGCCAATTTGAGGGATAACAAAATATTTCAATTATAGGCCTATGTAAATAATATCCAGCTGGACTTCACTAAAAGGCCATCAATACAGTGAAATATCGCAGTACATGAAATCATTTGTTTCTATAAAATAGTTTGTATTGAATATGTAAACGTGTTGTAAATGACAGTGCAAATCACCTTAACTGTGTGAGTTCTGATGTGGGTTTCGACAATATTATTAAAGCCTGTTATTATACTGACAAGATAATAACGACTTAATTGCAATTATGCTGATTTTGGTGGTGATAAAAAAAGAGAATACATATTAACACTGTGTGTGGTCTGAAAATACAATTTAAAACTGTATTTTTTATAGAATATCTCAATATTACTTTTAAATAGAATTGTCCAGACCATCAGATATGATAGTCACGCCAAAATAAATATTTGATGTCCGCTGTTTAATCATGTTAATTATATGATAACAATTAATACGTAAATGTGTCAACCAATCAATCAATAAGAACCAATGGTTATCAACACTATTACATTTCATAACAAACAGCTCTTACCTAACATAGTCCCGTTTACAGTAGGTTTTCCCGTCTCGGACAAAGCAGGTACACGACTCGTCCAGATACTGATTACACTCTGCACACTTCAAACAGGCAGCGTGCCACTCGAGGTCTGGAGAGACCCGCAGAATATACTGGTCGTGAATCTGGTTTCCACAGCCGACACACAGCGAGATCAGACGCTTTTCTGGAGAACAAAGTCAAAAAAATATAAATAATAAAAATATCACAATATATATTAGGACAATTATAAAGATTAGATTGAGTATAAAGAATGTCTCATAATGAAAATCATACTTTAGTTCATGTTATAATTTATTATAAAATAATATACATTCGTTAGTAACACTAATAACGGTATTTCTGAATGTGCTATAGTTTAATGTGCACTGTTATTCAATGATCCAGAGTAACTTTCTGACATTGAACGACTGCATCCTCCGGACAGGTATTGTAAAGACTATTCCGTATGAAAACGTGTCATTGAATTGGACCTGCTACTACAATAAACGTTGCACAAACAGTTGGCAAACGTCAAAAAACAAACACAAATTGACCTACAAAATGAGTCTAATGTCGCCGAAGTTTTGCATCACTCAAAATAGAAGACACTCGAACCAGCCTCACTTACTTTTCTGCGGATCCCCCATATCGCCCATGTCCAAGAAGTAAGGAGGTGTTAGGTCCACTTTTAAAACGTGGTGCAACAGTTTTGAAGCTGGGGTTTTTTCCTTCGGACGGCGGTATAGAGTAGTAGCCTGTGTGCTGGCCGCTGCTGTCTGAGGGGTAGCCGGGTGTTGCAGGACTTGTTTGGCCGCGGAGGAGCTGTTTTAGTCGGGGGGGAGGGTGGGGGATATGAGTGTCTGCGCTCCCGTCCCTGGTCCCTGTGCTGTGATGGGGCACGCTAGTCCCTATCTCCCACTCAAACTCCTTTGCACCAACTCTACTCTATCGCCATTGGGCTGACGTAGGACACTTTAACGTCATCTTTATGGGATGCTGATTGGTTATGAAGCCAGAAGCAGCTGTTAATGTTAGCCCCAGTCTAAGTACCCGCCCACCCGACTCATGTTATGGACCACTCTATACTCCACTGAAGCAAGGCTTTTTCCCCCCAACTTTGTCATTGATATTATGAAATCATTAATGTGTTTACTCATTAAATTATGAATTTGCATATTGGTGTCAACAAACCCAGCCATAGGCTACGACTCTCGCTTCTTTTTCAATGGCGTGATATACATGCAACGTCTTGAGTCGCTATATATATACATATTTATATTTATATATATATATATATATATATATATATATATATATTTATATAGGCCTGTAATGATTTACATTATTTCTCTTGGAGAGGTAAAATTAGTTAAAATGCAAGGAAAAATGTTAGTTATCTTGTTAACCATAATGTAAAATAAAATGTTGAACAGAATAGAACAGACGAGAATAGATTATAACAGAATATAACGCATCATAACAGAATATAACGGAATAGAATAGAATAGACCAGAATGCCTTGTGTTTTGTTTTAATCTACCGTATGCCTAAAAGGCTGCATCTTTAATCGTAATTTTAGTTTGTTAAAAAGGAACCGAATTACTCACATTATGAACCAACATTGAAATGATTTTACCCCAAACAGCCCCTCGAATGGTTTTCTAAGTTTGTCCTGGGTAATATATAGCTGCTAGTGTTTTCTTTTCATTTTTACAGACATGGTCACAATGTTAGAGTGTGTCATCAGTCTGCAGGGTTGTCAACCCAACCGGCATTACCATATATAATTACACATAATGACACCCCTAAACCCGTCGAGACACGGGCTGGAATACAAACTCACATTGTGGGGCATCAGATAATAACCTGGTAGAAAAAGAGACAACACGAGTGGGCATTTTTAAGAGGATGTTTTTATTTCATTTAGACTAATGTGTTGACCAATCTATGTTGTTATTTTAACCGATGTATAGGGCAAACAATAAATAGTTGAAATAAGTCCATTAAACATTCCTCGAAAATGACTCTACCTCAAATCGGGAGGACGTGGTGTATTTCTGTACATGGATTAGACGACACGTCTCTGACCCAACAACCTTTGCTCGATGTTTGAAAAGCTCACCAGGCCAGCAGCAGAAAAGGTTTGGGAACCAACGGGGCATATTAGACCAAAACACGCCCTCTTGTGTTAGCAGGCTGGCCCTATTCAGCAAACCTTTAACTCCACACACACAGACATAGAGACTACCCTTTAACCCCCACACATAGAGATAGAGACCACCCTTTATACCCCCCACACAGAGACATAGAGACCACCCTTTAACCTCCACACACAGAGACATAGAGACCACCCTTTAACCCCCACACACACAGACATAGAGACTACCCTTTAACCCCCACACATAGAGATAGAGACCACCCTTTAACCTCCACACACAGAGACATAGAGACCACCTTTAACCTCCACACACAGAGACATAGAGACCACCCTTTAACCCCCACACAGAGACATAGAGACCACCCCTTAACCCCCACACAGAGACATAGAGACCACCCATTAACCCCCACACACAGAGACATAGAGACCACCCTTTAACCCCCACACACACAGACATAGAGACCACCCTTTAACCCCCACACACAGAGACATAGAGACCACCCTTTAACACCCACACACAGAGACATAGAGACCACCCTTTAACCCCCACACAGAGAGACATAGAGACCACCCTTTAACCCCAACACACAGAGACATAGAGACCACCCTTTATCCCCCACACACAGAGACATAGAGACCACCCTTTAACCCCCACACAGAGACATAGAGACCACCCTTTAACCCCCACACAGAGACATAGAGACCACCCTTTAACCCCCACACACAGAGACATAGAGACCACCCTTTAACCCCCACACAGAGACATAGAGACCACCCTTTAACCCCCACACACAGAGATAGAGACCACCCTTTAACCCCCACACACAGAGACATAGAGACCACCCTTTAACCCCCACACACAGAGACATAGAGACCGCCCTTTAACCCCCACACACAGAGACATAGAGACCACCCTTTAACCCCCACACACAGAGACATAGAGACCACCCTTTAACCCCCACACACAGAGACATAGAGACCACCCTTTAACCCCCACACACAGAGACATAGAGACCACCCTTTAACCCCCACACACAGAGACATAGAGACCACCCTTTAACCCCCACACAGAGAGACATAGAGACCACCCTTTAACCCCCACACAGAGACATAGAGACCACCTTTTAACCTCCACACACAGAGACACAGAGACCACCCTTTAACCCCCACACAGAGACATAGAGACCACCCTTTAACCCCCACACAGAGACATAGAGACCACCCTTTAACCCCCACACACAGAGACATAGAGACCACCCTTTAACCCCCACACAGAGACATAGAGACCACCCTTTAACCCCCACACACAGAGATAGAGACCACCCTTTAACCCCCACACACAGAGACATAGAGACCACCCTTTAACCCCCACACACAGAGACATAGAGACCACCCTTTAACCCCCACACACAGAGACATAGAGACCACCCTTTAACCCCCACACACAGAGACATAGAGACCACCCTTTAACCCCCACACACAGAGACATAGAGACCACCCTTTAACCCCCACACACAGAGACATAGACACCACCCTTTAACCCCCACACAGAGACATAGAGACCACCCTTTAACCCCCCACACACAGAGACATAGAGACCACCCTTTAACCCCCTCACACAGAGACATAGAGACCACCCTTTAACCCCCCCACAGAGACATAGAGACCACCCTTTAACCCCCACACAGAGACATAGAGACCACCCTTTAACCCCCACACACAGAGACATAGAGACCACCCTTTAACCCCCACACAGAGACATAGAGACCACCCTTTAACCTCCACACACAGAGACATAGAGACCACCCTTTAACCCCCACACAGAGACATAGAGACCACCCTTTAACCCCCACACAGAGACATAGAGACCACCCTTTAACCCCCACACAGAGACATAGAGACCAGCCTTTAACCCCCACACAGAGACATAGAGACCACCCTTTATCCCCCACACACAGAGACATAGAGACCAGCCTTTAACCCCCACACACAGAGACATAGAGACCAGCCTTTAACCCCCACACAGAGACATAGACATCATCATGTAGAATGGTGCTGTCCTATACTGAACAGGCTTTCATTCACAGGCAGGTGTAATTTTAGTAACAGAAGATCGTGATACAAGACCGTCAGAAATAATTTATATGGTAGACAGCGGAGTATAATTGCATTACTTTTCCTCTGAAAAGCTTTTTTTCTGGAGAGTATAGCATTAAAAACCCGAATTCATTCTAGAGAACATTCAATAGTGTGTTTGAGTGTCAGCTAGAATAGGAGGGAGAGAGGGAGAGAAAAGTGATGGAGAGAGAGAGAGAGGTGGAGAGAGAGAGGTAGAGAGAGAGAGGTAGAGAGGGAGAGGTAGAGAGAGAGAGGTAGAGAGAGGTAGAGAGAGAGAGGTAGAGAGAGGTAGAGAGGTAGAGAGAGAGAGGTAGAGAGAGGTGGAGAGAGAGAGGTAGAGAGAGAGAGGTAGAGAGAGAGAGGTAGAGAGAGAGAGGTAGAGAGAGGTAGAGAGAGAGAGGTAGAGAGAGGTAGAGAGGTAGAGAGAGGTAGAGAGGTAGAGAGAGAGAGAGAGAGAGAGAGAGAGAATAAACATTAGGAAATAAACCCAACAGAAAATCTATATAC